>NW_024466923.1:0-268317 GCF_017591425.1 Ochotona curzoniae
AGAACCTCGGAGAGCGCCCGGCGCCGCGACCAGAGGGACTGGAGAGGCGGCCGGAGCCGGGCCGGACAGACGCCTGCGAGCCCGCCTCCCTCCGCGCCCGCAGCTTCTCAGGCTGGCAGGCGGCTAGTGGCGTCTGAGGAAGGTGCCTTAAGTCTGGGGTCCGAGAGTCATCCCTCTGGGACGCCGCCGCCGCCGTCCAGCCGCGGCTCCCTCACACCTGTGCGGTGTGTGGTGTGTGCGCGTGTGGGAGTGTGTGTGCACGCCCGGCACGAGCGTCCGTGCGGGGGCTGTAGGTGCGTGTGCCCCGGCCTGGCGAGCCAGAGTCTTGTGGGAGCGTGTTTGTGTGTTGGCGCGCCCGCGGGCGACAGCAGCCCCGCGCCCTCGGCCCCGGGGGAAGGCACAGCGGGAGCGGCGGCTCTGCGCGCCCAGCGGGGCTGAGGCGGGACTCGGGCCGCAGCCGACGCCGCCACCGCCGCTGCCTCACGTCCCCCGAGAGCGGCCGCCCAGGGCTGCGGGGAGAGCGGACGGCGGGCCGGCGAGTGCGGCGGCCGGAGGGGGCCCTGAGCCCCGGCGGGAGTGAGCCGGGGGCAGCAGGGGCAGCGGGGGCAGCGGGGGCAGCGGGGGCAGCCCCTCACGACGGCTGTGAGCTGCGGTCAGCCGCAGAGGTTTGGAGGTTCGGGATTTGAGGGGTGACAGATGGAGAAAGGCCTCCCCGTTTTCCTACTAAGGCCGAGGGGACATTGAAAAGGATGAGGGGAGAGCCCGGGAGGTGGCGGTGAGAGTAAATATCACTTTGCCCCCCGCACCTCCTTTCCACAGCATCGTTTTTCTGAAAATGAAATATTTAGAGCTGACGCTTGAAAAGGAAAACCCGTCGTCAAGAGAGAGGCAGAGGGTCTAGGTCTACCCGACTCTCGTTTGATTGTATAATAATGATGATATAATGCTAATGACGATGATGACACTGCCTTTTATTTTTACCCCAGTGCTGATAAAGCATAGCTACAGCTGGGGATGAAGCCCTTGAGAAATCTGAGTGAAGAGGGAATACTGTTGCTTTCGGAGTTGTGTTTTATTTATTTAAGGATGTGCCTCTCAGAATTAGAATATGGCAAAAGGAAGACTTTTACCCCTCTAGTTACATAGCCCATGCTTTTGATAAAATGGGGATTGGTTACTGTTGTTGCCTTGACTAAGGAAGATATAAAGGCTTATACTCGGGTATGATTTTATGTATTAAGTCACCCTTTTTTCCTTTTCCTTTGGATTTCTCAACAGATTTTAAAATGAAGAAGTTTAATTTCCGGAAAGTTTTGGATGGCTTAACTGCCTCCTCCCCAGGCAGTGGTAGCAGCAGTGGCATTAACAGCAGTGGTGGAGCTGGCAGTGGTTCCCTGCATCCAGGGGGGACTGCAGGGGCCCTCAGAGAGGAGATTCAAGAAACCCTGACTTCAGACTATTTCCAGATCTGCAAGGTAAGTTTGGAATTGGCTGAAGGCCTATTGCTTGTTTATCTGACTCTTGTGAGGATATGAGGGAAACAGAATACTCCTGGGACTGAAAGCTGTTGAGATGCCAGCATCAAGGAAGGTCCGTTGCAGAGAACTCTGTGGGTAGGTCAGGTTGAATTAATCAAGATAATTCAGGCATCAGCTGGATATGCAGTGATGGTTTAGGGGGAAAATAAGTTCATGTGAAAGGAATTTGAGAGATAATGGCAAGGCCCAATAGTGAGCAACATTTCTAATGTAAGTAGTCAATGAGACAAGAACATAGTAATTTGATTTCCTTTGTTATTTAGAGAATGTTGTTTCACTTAGAGATGAATAAAATTATTTATGTAGCCATGTCTGTTTAATTCTAATACATTAATTTAAAGGGTCCAGTGATTTTGTTGTAAAGTCTTGAATGAACATACTTCTAGATTTTTAAACTCTTCAAAATAAGGAATGAATACCACAGGATTAATAATGTAAGAACTAGTAATACTTGTAAGAACTCAAGAAATTGCTAGAGTTCAGCTTCAGTAAGAAAACATGTCAAGTAACTGTAACTTGATGTTGAAGTTCTAATGCATACACATATTTTTATAAGAGGATTAAATGAGAATTTATGAAACCTATCAGTATACGGACATACAATATTTTCTGACATAAAGTAGTCTGTTATGCTTTTTCTGACTTGGAATGTGCTTTTAACCTGTAAGCAGTAAAAAATACTAAGTCACTCATGATACAAGCTAATATAGTTTCATGAATATGTACTACATAGGCAGAAATAATTAATTTTTTAAAATACAGAAATTAAATATCAACTTATTGGTACTTAAAGTTTTTTTTATAATTACTACATTTATAGTAAAGAAATAAGCTACAGTAAGTTTTAGTCATTACTTCAGTTTCTATTTATAGACTGGTCAATACAAAACATTAGAAATACAGTTGTTAATGCACTTAAAAACAAATTTTCTTATATTGGGTAAACAGATTTAACCTAGCCTGTGAAAATTATGTATAGCAGTGGATTTTCCCCTCAATATGGAATAATAGATACTCTGTTATTGTGGGAGGGACTGTGATCATAAGATAAATCCTAAGAGGCCTTCAGGTGAAATTCGTAGGCAGAGGAATTATTCACTGATTCTCTAAGCTTTGACATGTTACTGTTTCCTTTTACGGATTCTGAAAATATTTCCAAATTTTCTGAGTTCATGGGTTTGGTAGTAATGTGGGAAGTTTTTAGTGGAGGCAAAATTTGTAGAAAGAAACTTCTGGAACATGATGATGTTGGACTTAAGAGATTATAAAGCTGGTGGAGAAGGTTTTAAATGCACATTTTCAGGGAAAGGTATAAATGTGAGAAAGGGGAATGGAATATGTAATTGTCTTTCTATTTATTCGGACAAGAGGTGATAATGGGAAGTGATAAAAGTTAAATATTTTGCCATTTCAAACATACGGCATAATAGGAAGAGGACCAATTTTGAAACCCGAAATTTGTGTTTCATGTAAAGGTTCTGGGCAAGCCATTTATCTTCCTTAAGCTTTGATTTCTGTTTTTGATTAGGGGAATAAATTTTTTCTCACCTAAAAGAGGGGTTAAAACAAATAGAAAGATCAGACAAGTTAGCAAGATGATGGCAATGCATACATGAGAAAGATAACAATATACTTATATTCTGAAGCTTTAAAAACCATCCTGTTTGCAGTAGGATGATTATAACTGGTCGGTTATAATTTTAGGTAACAATTTTCAAGGAAGCTTAAGAATACATCACTATATTAATTGTGTTCTGGTACTTCTGAATCCTTACTAAATGGAGAAACTGTCATAGCATCTTCGGAAAGGAATAGGATCTGACTACTACAGGTTACATTGTCAGTAATAATAAATATATAGATGCTTGGTTACCAAAGTTAGAACCATTGTCTAAATGAAGTCCTCATTTCAATTTTCTGATTGAATGTGCAGAAAACATTCTATTCTGAGTTTTAACAAGTTGACACCTTCTGGGTACTTGTACGTTTTCAACCCCCAAATTAGATTATAAACCTAGACTCCTCCTTTGAAAACCATTCCCTCTAACCATCTGATTAGTCATCAAGGCCTATCTCTTCTATTTTAGTGGTATTTCTGCCATTTTCTCCATCCACAGTATTGTTCATTGTATCTCATTTCTTGTGTCAATTTCTAAATAACCACTTCGCTTCTTGTTTTGAAGATGATTATTTCTGAAACACAATGTTAATCTTATCATTTCCCTGCTAAAATGTCTGATTTTATAACAGTGATATTCCTTAAGAATTTTTTCTTCAGAGAAACTGAAGTAAATGAGATCATTTAAAAACAAATGTGGTGCTTCATTGGCATTCATTTGCTTTATAAATTATAATAAGCTATATCCACAATTGGTAAAATTTACGTTCTTCATATGCATGGAAAGGTAGTAGGGCCTTTACTAGCCTCAAGTAAGCAAATGTTTAAAGGTCATAATCAGTGACATGTCTATAAGAAATTCAAAACCAGAAATGGCTGAAGCCGCTTTCATTCAAGGTCATCAAAAAACAAACTAATAAAGCAATTTAATACTTTGATTTTGTATAATTTTTAAAAAAGATTTATTTATTTTTATTGGAAAGGCAGATTTACAGAGAGGTGAGACAGAAATATCTTCTATCTGCTGGTTCACTCCCCAAATGACTGAAATGGCTGGATGGCTGGAACTGAGTCCATCTGATGCCAGGAGCCAAGAGCTTTTTTGAGTCTTCCTTGCATGTGCAGGATCCCAAGGCTTTGGGTAATCCTTTGCCGCTTTCTCAGGCAGGGAGTTGAATTGGAAGTGGAGCAACCAGAACAGAAACTGGTGCCTGTATGGGATGCTGGTGCTAGCAGATGGAGGATTAGCTAACTGAACCATTGAGCTGGGTCCCCTACTGTCATTTTTTTTTTAAGTTCAGTTTATGTTTGTGCAAGTTGTTCAGATTATTTTTGAAACACTTGATCACCTTTCCTGAACTTGTATACTATTAAACACGACTTTAAATCCCTTCTCTATGTAATAAATTTCACACTACTTAATTGTATGTAGTTCCTGTCAGAAGTGGTTATTGTTTACCTTTCTACCATCATTTTCTTGGTTCTCTAGGTATATACCGTGTTTACTGAGTGTATCATGTTGTCTCCTCTCTCACTGCCTCTTCTCATTCTATTTCTGTTGTCTGGAATCACTCTTCTACCTGCAATAAAATCGAGAACTCTGAGTTATCATTTACTTGACAGTTCTACTATCTCCATGAGACCATCTCTGACCATAGTCTTCTCATTACTGTACCATCTCTGGACTGGAACAGATTGATAGTGCAAATTTAGCACCATTTCACATATTCAGACCATCAGATATATAATCTAGAATATATTTCATAGTTTATAAAAATATTTATAGCATATTAATCCATATTTGTATGCCTAGCAACTGGAGAGTTGAAGATATCAATTTGTCTTATATCTACAACAAATGCATAATCTACCTTTCTGTACATGTATCTTAGTTGCTATATAGCTAATAAGCAAATGGAGTAGGAAAATGCAAATATTTTAGCTAGAGTATAAATTTAAAGCATTCAATAAAAGTGTCCACCTCTTATACAAATAAAGTGGAGTTATAACAAGTGCTTTTACTTAAAGTTAGAGAATTTCATCTGCAGAATGCTGTTGAGCTGCATTTGATCTGTGTGATAGTGATAGTCATGTAAGGAAAATACAGTGTTAATATTTTAATTTTACTCATAATGCATCTAAAGCTACAGAATGTCAGTTGTAGTCCTAGGTCTCCAAGTTGGTAAGGGACAAAGGTGTTCAACACTTTGCTTTTCAATTTTCACATTCAGTACTCTTTTTACTGACTTCCTGAAAAGGCAATAAATTACATTTCCAGGGAAAGATTGAGACCTTGATAAGGTAAACACTACTATGTTGACTGTTCCTTCAAAGTAAATATCAAGTCTGATCATATTTCTTCCTTTCTAACATTGTTTAACCTAATCCAAGTCTCTAGCATTTCTTACTTGGGCTGATCCACCTATATAACCTTGGAAATGTTCCTTGTGCTTTTATAAAGGCATCCATCACTAGAATCTTTTTTTTTTTTAAGAATTAACAATTTTTTATTGGAAAGGCAGATTTACAGAGAGGAACAGCTCTTTTGCCTGCTGGTTTACTCCCCAACTGGCTGCAATGGCCAGCTCTGAGTTAATCAGAAGCCAGGAGCTAGGAACCTGCTCTGGGTCTCCAATGCGGGTACAGGGTGTCAAGGCTTTGGGCCATCCTCTACTACTTTGCCAACTACAAGCAGGGAGCTGGATGGGAAGTGGAACAGCCAGGACCTGAACTGATGCCCTTTGGGATCCCGGATGTTGCAAGGTGAGGATTTAGCCAATGAGCCATTGTGCTGGGTCCTGGAGTCTTAAAATAGGTGGAAGAATCCTTTATGCTCAAAACTTTCCAGTGGCTGTTTCTCTTAAAAAATAAAATGGTAAATTCTATTACTCTGATTAAGTTCTATATCATCTAGTTACTGATAAAATTTTATCTTTAACTTTTCTTTCATATATTCTTATAATCTGCATTTAGCTTTAGATGTGTGTGTTTAGGTTAAAAGTGGAGAGTAAGAAATCTCTTATTTCCTGATCTCATTCATCAAGTAGACCTGATAGAACAGTGCCTACCTCATTGACGACTAAAATATTTGTTGAATTAATGTGTGAAAAAAGAGTAAGGACACTGGTGAGTTAAGAGAACAGCTTCTAGAAAAGAGCTTTTGTGAAATAAATTTTGTATTATATAAAGAGAAAGAAACTATAGTTAAAACATGACATTTTAAAAACAATTTTCAAAAAGATTTGTAAAAGATTGTAGAAAGACAGAATTAAATTTATTTCCATTTTTAAATTGAGGAAGACATTAGGAACATTCTTTTTTCCAAATGATCTTTTCAAAGGAATGGATTAGAATGATTAGATCGACAGTGACAAGCACACGGGGTGTTCTGGACTCAGTTCACAAAATAGGCAAAAATAAATATGTCATCAGAACCAGATTGCATAACCTTTAAAGTTCTGAATATATTCTGAAATTAGCCAACTCACTATTCATTATGATTTGTGAGCTGTTATTATACTTGGCCGTGATTTCAAAGTCAACATATAGCTTCTTCAGGGAAATGGATTTTCACACCAGACATATTATTAGAACTTCACAAGTGATAGATGTAAAATCAGAAATGTATGCAGTATAGAATTGGGCTCTCTATATCCTGGGTTTATGAAAAAAAGATTAATTGTTCAGATATCCATGAATATCCTCATCCATGAATACCATAAAGAACAATCATTTTTTTTCTATGAAAAGCCTCTTGGTGCTCATATGTTGTTAGCAAATTGAGTTAGTCTCATTTAGTATGACATTTTAAAAGTTCTTATGAGCAAATAATGCGGCTATACTTTGTGTCTCAATATAGAACCAATTAAAAACCTTACATATTTTCCAAATGTGTTTATTTATAGGATTATTACCAGTGATTATGTTTCTGTCTCTTCAATATTGATGTACGGTGTGCACATCCTTTTTCCTTAGGTAAAGCTGTTTGTGAAAATCAGAGCTAAATTCCATGGTTTGTTAAAACATTGTTTTCACAATAGTAATTTTCACCATATCCGTGAAAGATCTCAAGTAGAAGCCCTGCTTTTAAGTTTGTAATTAAGAGTTTTTTCTCCTGTCACGGAGAATTGAGCTCCTTAATATATGTCAAAATAATGGTCTTTGTAAAAGCTTTGTTTGTAATGACAATTCTTGTTTCTTCTAAAGAAGTTAAGCTAAAAAACTATCTTTAATATTTAAAAAGTTAGTCTGGGGTAGATATTACGACAGAAGAGTTAAAACATCGTTTGGGATGCCTGCATCCCATATCAGGGGGCCAGGGTTCCAGGTCCAGCCCCAATCCTATCTTTCTGCCAATGGACACTGGGAGAGGTAGCAGGTTTGGGTTCAAGTACTGGTCCCTGCCTTTCACTCAAGAGAACTGGATAGAGTGCCTTGTTTCTAACTTAGGCTTGGCTCAGTTCCGTTCCAGCTCCTACAAGCATTTAGGTAGTGAACCAGTGGGTGAAAGATTGAACTCTCTCAATCTCACTCTCTGTATCTTAAATAAATAAATCTCTTACACTTTCAAATAAATATAAATAAAATTTAAAATAGCTACCATATAACACTAGAATTACAGAGGCTGATATTTTAGCATGTCATACAGTGGTGTTTTCATTGAAAAACATTCAGACTACTGGAGAATCATTCCTCACTTTTTTGGTAATGCTAAAATGGGTTTGTAAATACTCACAGAAATTACAATTAAGTTTAGATAGTCAGAAATAGAGCCAGTGCTTTAAATGATTTAGCGAAGATAGTGGTGAAAGATGGAACAAAAGACCTCCAAAGTGTAAATACAAGAGCCAATGGATAGGCAATCTCTATCTGTTTTTCTAAGGAATAAAACAACTAAAATGCACACACTAGGCCCTCTTTGATACTTAAGGAGAGGCTTGGATAAATGAGGCATCATAAGTATTGATGGAATACAGTGAAAAGGTATTTTCACATGCTTATTGTTCAAAAAATTGATTTTTAAAATGATTAGAACATAAGCCATTCTCAGCCAACTGACTATAATGAGTGAAATAAAGCTATTTGATTGACTTACAAATCAGCAAAACTACTCTGCCTATTTTCTCAAATTATGTTAAATATTGGAAGACTATGATTTTTGGTTCACTTGGAGACCTAAAATTACCAGTAGATATTGATGGTGACTTTAATGATTTTAATGTAATGACATATAATGATACATAATAGAAATAATGAATTTGAAATTGGAAATAGAGTTAATGTTAGAATTTTACAATAGAATTATATGGGTTCAATAAATACCTTTTGAATGGACAATATTATAAATTAACATCTTATTAGGGCTTTTTGGATAAATAAAGCCTACCATTTTATAACATTTAAAATGCAGATTTAATATCATAATTTATTAGAAATAAGAAATTATTAGAAATTAAGAATTAATTGGTAGGTAGAGAAAAATTGTAATTCATATGTTTTCTGGTTTATTATAAACTTCAGTTCTATTGCTCAATTAACTTTACAAAAATGAGCACAGTAAAACTAATTTTACTGTCAAGAAAATTGGTTGAATTGCTTCATGTTATCCAGTTGGCTCATTGAAAATTTTCTAAAATCCTGCTTAAAATCTCCAAACTAACATGTTTGAAAATCATTAGTAGTACAGTAAACTGAGGTGTTTGGGTGGAGAGCAAATGCTTATACCCTTGTAAGCATCCATATCATATGGAAAAGGTAAAATTAGTGTAGGAGATTACAGAAAACTGAGCAAAGACACAACTGAATTAGATCAAGAGGAAGCTGATTTAGGGTAAAAATATTTCCAGCTAGGTGGACGTCACACTAATTGAGAGTAGACTTGATAGATGTGTAATGAATTGACTTTAAGAGAAAAGTGGTGATAAAGTAGCAAAGATGGCAAATCCAGATATCATTTTGTACATTGTTGGGTGGTAATGCAACTAAGTACATAAGTGCAATTGAATCACCTGTAAAAGGATAGGATAGGGAAGAGAAAGAAACTTTGCCTAGTAAAAGGTAGTAGAATATCTGATTTGGAAATTTTCTTTATTTGGATGAAAATACATATTTCACTTGAAAATTTCAGTAAAGCCTGTGTCTTATCCCCTTTCAGGTATAGAAATATGATTCCACTAGAAGATTATTATTAGCTTCCTTTTACAGTTTCAACAATTATCAAAAAAAAAAAAACTAGTGGCTTTGACACAAAGCAACAAAATTTTACTATGTTTTATTTTGGAGGACAGAAGTCTGGTGGGTGTCATTAGGCAAGTCAAGGTGTGTGTGGCTGCATTCCTTTCTGGGGGCTCCAGGAGAGATTTTTTTTTCTTAGTTTTTATAGAAGCTGCAAGTTAGAACCTGCTTATAGCTCCCTCGTTGGCAGCTGACTTCCATTTGGAAAGCCAGCAGGGGCATTGATTTAGCTCACGTGTTATCACTTTGACACTAACTTGTCTGCCTTCCTCTTCCATGTATAAGGATGCTAATGATTAAATTGGGACCTTGAGGGTATCCAGGTTAATCATCTGGTGTCAAGGACAAACTGATTAGGAACTTTCCTTCTATTTGGTACCTTAATTTCCCTTGGCTATATAATTTGTTACAGGTTTTTTTGGGCACTGTTATTCTAACCACCAAAAAGATAAGCATCATTCTCACCTATTTTTCTTTCTCAGTTTTATGGAAATTTGATACTATAACAGATATTTGAATAATAAACCCAGATTCAACAATGAACAACTTTGATAAATATTGCTTATTTATATTTTCTGACTTAATACTCTTATTATCTCAGACATTATGTCCTCTTACCTGAAGAATTTCAGAGATCAAATAAAATTCCATGTTTTTAATACAACAATATCATCATCACATCTATAAAAATCAACAAAAGTCATAGATCAGTAGACCGGTTTACAAAAACAAAACCCATCTATTTGTTGCCTACAGGAGACATATCACACCAACAAAGATCAGCGGAAACTATCTCATGGATTTTGATTTTTTTTTCAGTTTCATCTCTTCAAAACACTTTCTCATTAAATTCTTCAAAGACTCATAGATCATACAGTAGCATTTTCTTCAAGAAGGTTCTTGATTTCCTTTTTCATTTCTTCAGTGAAACATTAGTCATTCAGTAGCATATTATTTAGCTTCAAAGCATTGTTAAGTTCTTTTTTCCCTCTATTGATTTTGTTTTGTGGTTTTCATTTAAGGGGATATATAGTAACTGAGTGATGGAGAATATCATATCTAGTAGTATGTTATTTAACTTTATGACATTGTAAGTTTTATTTGTCTTTCTGTTGATTTTGTATTGTGGCTTTTCATTTAAGGGATGTGTAGTAACTGTGTAATAGACTATCATCCAGATGTGAGGATACAATGCAGTATGCATCTCTACTTCCAGGCAAAGATGGACTCCCAATGAAACTGTTTACTGTATCTTGACAATAGGATGCTGGACTCTGCCATTGTCCATACCTGCAATGATGGACATATGACTATGTATGAAGAACTATACTATAGTAATAATAGAGAGGAACTCAGTGGAGTAGAGGAGGGAACTTGGGAAGGGAGTAAGAGAAATCTCAGGGCTTATGGAACTGTATCATAAAATGATAATAAGTAAAATTAGAAAATCAAAGTTTCTCAATGATTAAATGTCTAGTTAATGTGGGGCAACTGAGCAAATTTCAATGTTTTTTTTTTCTTCTGGTTGATTTGTTTAGAATTGGAAGCAAATAAAATACACATTGCATTTTCACATGACCTGAAATTTTTGCTAATGAATATGTGTAAAGTTAGAGACTTTGATAAGATTAATCATATTGTGTTTTAGTGGATGATGAAGAAAATAGGCCCTTTCTGGCTTAGAACAGACAGGAAAAGTCAGCTTGGACTCCCATATACCTTACTAGGTAGGACACAAAGTTTAGTTACTCCTCACTAAGGTATTGAAGATTTCTCTGCATACCCCTCCTAAAAGTGTTCTGCTCCTCAATTAACATGCGGTGTGTTAGAGTTATAAGCCTGTTTGGACTATCCTAAAACTCTTGAAATTCAGTAAAAATCATGCTTGAATACTGTAAGCTACTAAATATAAAAGTGAAATGACACGAGACAGCTGAATAGTACCCTATAACCATTTTAAGGTTTATAGCAGCCAGTTGTATATAAACTAAAATTGAAATGTCAATGAAGTAGTTACAGGATGTGGTTAAGAACTTGCATTTTCTAACATATTGGTCACTCAATACCATGTCAATTAACTTCATGATGTTGTAAATTTCCATGTTTCTTCCTGTTGTTGAAGTTGTGTAGTGGCTTTTCATTGGAGGGGATGATATTCTGCCAGCTCTACTTTCAGACCAAGGATGGTCTTGCAAGGAAACTGTTGAATTTGTCTGGACATTAAGATGCTGGACTCTACGCATGCCCGCAATTAAGGAATCATGACTGGTTATGAACTGTACTATTGTAACAATATGGAGAAATTCAATATGGGGGGAGGGCTTGGGGAGGGGTGAGGGGAATCCCAGAGTCTATGAAACTGTGTCATAAAATGAAACAATAATAATTTTTAAAAAAGCCCTTTCTGAACTGGAATGCAGTATGTAAGAAGTGGGTGGATTACTCTGTGTACCGCAAGATATCAAGTAAAGGACTTTTGAAATGTGTTTTCTACATATGGTAGCATCCTTTAAAGAATTTTCTTGAGAATAACTTTAACTCAATCTGGGTAACTCTACTTTTTTAGTTTGTTCTTTTATACACTGTTTCTAACAATGATTTAAGGTAAGCAGATTTCATAATCAAGATTTAGTAGTAAAAAAAGACTCACCCTGTCTTAATTTCACTAAAATTTGTTTTAAATAACTTGTTTCCAGTTTCCTTTAAAATCACAGCCTTAACACTCCATTAAATAAATAATTTAACAGATAGTAAGTAGAACAAAATTTAAAACCACTGTTTGCTAAGTATAGAAAAAAGATTGCAAACAATAATCAAATCTCAAAAATAGTAATTTCACTGATAGATTACATTTTTTTTTGTACTCTGAATTAGTTACTACAAATCAGGGATGACATTTGTCTTTCTGGGACTGGTTTATTTCACTAAACATGAGTTTCCACTTCCATTTTGTTGCAAAAGATGGCATTTCATTCTTTTTATGGCTGAATAGTATTCCATAGTATATATTTACCACCACATTTTCTTTATTCAGTCATCAGTTGGTGAGCATCTGCTTAATTACATATATTAGCTATTGTGAATTGATAACTCTTGATCATAGTTAACTATAATGCTGACTTAATTTTATTTGGGTAAAATCCCAGGGGGGATATGCAGAGAAATCTTTCATACCTTGGTGAGGAGTACTTGTTCTTTGTGTTCTACCTAGTAGGGTATGTGTGAGTCCATGCTGACCAATCTTTCCTTGTTGTTCTCTGCTTATCTATTCCAATTTGTGTGTGTATGTGAGTGTTTTTTTAAAGAATTTTTAAAGATTGCGTTAGCTGTTCTTGGCTCTTGTGTTTCCATTATGGATTCTAACATCATCTTTTATAGATCTGAGAAAAATGTTGTTGGTATTTGGATTGAGATGACATTGAATTTGTAAGTTGGACAGTATGTATATTTTCATGACATCAATTTTTCCAGCCTACCAGCAAGGAAAATTCATCCATTTGATGTCTTCTTTTAATGTTTTTGTTTAATGTTGTTTATTGTCTTTGTTTAATGTTTTTTGTCATTACAGAGATCTTTCTCATCACTGGTTAGATTAATATCAAGGTATTTAAATATTTTTGTAGGTATTGTGAATGGTCCTGACCTTTTACGTTTTTTCTCATTCATGGATTTGTTTGTGTATATGAAGGCTGCTAATTTTCCATGTGCTTATTTTATATCCTGCAACTGTATCAAACTTTTTCCCATTCAATATTATGCTAACTGTGGATTGTCATACTACCATGATTGTTTTAAAGAATTTTCCTTCTATACCTAATTTGATTAAGTGTTTTTTTTTTATCACAAAAGTGTATTGTATTTTATCAAATTCTTTCTCTGTTTCTATTGTGATAATCATTTGGTTTTCTTTAATTTGTAAATGTGATGTATCACATTTATTGATTTGTATATTTTGAGCCATCCATTCGTACCAAGGGTAAATCCCACTTTCTCCAGGTGAATGATCTTTCTGTGGTATTGTTGGATTTAATTAGCTAATATTTTGTTGAGGATTTTTGCATCTTTGTTCATAAGGGATGTTGGCATATAGTTCTTTTTCTTCATTATGTCTTTTTCTGGTTTTGGAGTTGATGTAACGCTGGCCTCGTAGAAAGTGTTTGGGAGAATAATCTCCTTTTCAATTGTTTTGAATAATTTAAAAAAATAGAAATTAGTTCTTCTTTAAGAGTTAGTGGAATTATACAGTGAAGCCATTTGGTCCTAGACTTTTCATTGTTGGGAATTCTTTATTAGTGATTCAATCTCTGTCTTGGTTATTGGTCAGTTTTAGGTTTTCTGTCTTTTCCTGACTCAATTTTTGTGTATTTTATGTGTCCAAAAATCTGTCCATTTATTTTTGATTTTTAATTGTTTGCATATAAATGTCTATTAATTGCTGATGATTCTTTTTATTTCTTTTGAGTCTGTTGTAACATCCTACATTTAATCTCTAGTTTTCTTAGTTTGGGTCTTCTGTTTTTTTTGTGGTCAGCTGGGCCACTAATCTAGTGTATCAATTATATTATTTCCAAAAAACAGCTCTTTAATTCTGATTTTTTTTTTGTATTTTTTAATCAATATTATTTAGTTTATTTCTTCTCAATTTTTCTTTCCTCCTACTAATTCTGGATTTGGATTTTTATAAATCCCTGAGATGGCCTTTTAGGTCATTTTTAATATATTTTCAATTTCTTGATGTAGGCTCTAGTTACCATAAACTTCCCACTTAATATTGCTTTTGTTATATCTCATAACTTTTGAAATGTGTTCCTGTCCTCTTATTAATCCCCAGGAATATTTTGATTTCTTCTGTAATCTGGTGCTAATTCAGGATCCTGAACCATAGGAACCATATGTTTGCTTATTTTCTATGGTTTATTAAGTGATCAATTTCCAACTTCATTCCATTGTGATCAGAAAGGATAACATGTTATGATTTCAATTTCTTTTTGAAGAACTTTCTATCCTAGTATAGTCTATTTTAAAGCAGGTTCCATGCATTGATGTACAAAGTGTATACTGTGGGGAGAAATGTTAGATTGGATTCATAGTAAAGATTAACTCTGTTGCTTCTTTCTGATTTTTTGTTTAGTTGATCTATCAGTTGATGGGGTTTTGAATTCCCCTGTTTTTTGGTATTAGAATCTATGTGTGCCTTTAGATCCATTAGCATTTGTCTTAAATAGGGATCCTGGCTTTGGGTGCATATACATGTAATCTATTTTGTTTGATATTAGGATGGCTACTCCTGAATTTTAGTTTTCTGTTAGCATGTTTTCTCATTCTTTCACTCAGTTTGTGTATATTGGAAAGGTATGTTTTTTCTTTTTATTTTTGTAGGTAGAAAATAGAAGGGAGCTTTTTTTTTTTAAATCAAATGCATCACACCAGTCTGTGTTTTTTAATGGGAAAGTTTAGGCTATTTGCATCCAAAGTTATTTTTGGTAAGTGAGGGCTTGCATGTATTTAAGAAGAAGTTGTAAAAAGTCAACAGGTATTTTACATAGCATTTCCTTTAGTAAACATTTTTGAATAACAGTTGTAAAATTGATAGTAAAATATTTGCAGTGTTTATAAGGTACAATATGACATTTCAATAAAATACATAAAATGTACTAATTTTTTGTGGGTTTTAGATTTAAGTTAGAATGGTAGAAAATAAGAAAGTATAACAGACATGTTGAAGTGAATAAAACTGGGGTAAATTTTTAGGGGTCATTCACTCATTTTTATTTATAAAATACATCATTGATAGGCAATATGGCATTCAATTTCACATGGTTTTTCTTTAATGTGAAGGAATAACTGACAATTAGTGTGAAGAACTCACATAATTAAATGAAGGACTCACTCTCCAGTACTAAGACCAGACCTGTATAGGAGGAACATGCCAGAAATGAATTGGTCAAATTCTTGTTTTATTTCTGTTTAGATAAAGGCTTATTTAGTTTTATTTGAATGGCAGATTTTACATAGAGTAAAAGAGAGAGGGAGATTTCTTCCATCTGTTGGTTTACTCCCCAAATGGTTGCAGTTGCTGAGCTAACAAAGCCAGGATCCAGGAGCTTCCTCCAGGTCGGCAACGTGGGTGCAGGAGCCCCAGGACTTGAGACATCCTCCACTGCTTTCCCAGGCCACATGTAGGGAGCAGGATTGGAAATGGAACAGCTGGGACAGGAACTGATGCCCATATGGGCTGCTGGCACTGCAGACGGAGGCTTAGGCTAGTATGACATAGTGCTACCTTTCTTGCTTTATTTCTAAATGATACTTTTTAAAAGTTCTGTCATAATCTAGACTACTAGGCTGAATATATCTGAAGAAAGAAGTTGAAAGGCAATAGGAAGAGGATTATAATACTAACAAGTAATATACTTCAATTTATTGAGTTCCATTTGTAGATAATCTTTACACCATGTTATTGATTCCTTGCTTTTTTTAAGTGTGTTACTTAATAATTCAGAAGGTTCTTTTTGCTGACTCTGTCATTCTGCGGTAGTTTCTTTGCTGTTTCTTTGCTTTTTCCATTTCCATCTTGACCAAAGTTTTCTATGTGAGTTAATATTCAATATTCTTGTACTTTTCCATATCTGCCCAGTGATGTTATTTGATAGTTTCACTTACTTATTTTGTAGACATTTATTGGAGACCTATTTTATGTATAGCTCTTATTTGACACTTTTGTGGGCCTTCTTTTTTTTTTGAGATTGAGTTTGCAAAACATGCACTTACTATCTGAATCTGTTTTGCTTGTGACTATTAAAGTGATTTTGTCATGTACATTTTAATTTGATTTTTATAATTTTATGATTCAAATTATTTCTTTGTTCTTTTCATTGTTCCATTATTTAAGAATTGTATAAATTTAATGAACAACTGTATTTCTCTTTTTTCTCTGATTATATAGTTTTTCATTTATATTCTATTGGCTAAAATTTCCTTTATTCTAAAATGAAAACTTCAGAAAGGTTGAAAACTTACTTTTTTTACCATAATTTAATTCTGCTACAAATTCTGATCCTCTTGAGACTATTAACATAACAAAATAGACAAGTCATAATTTCTCTTATGCTCACCAGTTTTTTTTTAATTAAAAAGCAATCTTGGTGTTCTCATTGAAGTCATCACAGAATTATCTTCATGCTTTTGTGTTCTCTGATACATAATATTCAATATTCATTATTCTCTGTCTTCATAAAAAGCATGGCTGTATTTGTACAGGTGTGTGTCATTTAATGTTTAATTTTCAGAAAGCCAATGTATTTTATTTTGCGGAAAACTATGGATTTAAAAAGCTTTGACCAAGAGATACATATTGAGGAGATAGCTGAAAATTTGATAGTTGTCAGCTGAAGGCAGAATAATCACTAGAGAGGAAAGTATTTGAATTTTAGATAATATAAAATAAATTTTCTGGTTTAAAGTGCTCAGTGAATGTTTCATAGCTATATGAGCAGTCTTCAAAAAGTTTATAGAAAATGTGTATTTGAAAAAACTATGCTTTACTTTCATTTTTTTGTACCAAAATAAGCTTGTATATTTGTTTTCCCTTAGACTTTTTGAAGTACTTTGTGTACATACGTGTGTTATGTATGTGTGGTATGTATATGCATTTGTAAAACAAAATATAGAACATATCAAATTTTTCTAAAATTTCTTCCTAGACATTTCTAATCAATCTCCCACATCTGTTCTTTTTCCAAAAATAAGTAAATTTTGACTTCTACGACCATATTCTACTCTTGCCTGTTCTTGGATATCATATAAAAAATATTGTACACAATGAAGAGTTTATCCATGTGTGTCTTTCCTACAACAGACTTTTTGAGATTGATATTGTTGAGTCCATCAACAGTGTGTTCCTTTTAACTGATGAGTAGTTAGTCCATTGAATAATTTTATTGAGGAGCATGTTTTTTTTAAATACAAATACAAATTCTTTACAGAAAACACAGTAGACTAGAGTGAAAACACTCCCAAATTGTCCATGTTCCAAACATTCTTGTACAGAAAACATTTTTTTGTGGATACAGTTTATTTTAGGAGTTTTATGTTTTTATTATGTGGAAATAGAAACCACCCTAATGAGAGATATTTTTAGTAAAAAAAGAATAACTCCAGTATATGCTCCTTTTGGAGATTTATAAGTATGGAAAATTAGAAGCAGGTAAGAATGAGTGGAGCATCCTAAGTAATTGGTTTGGGAAATGTATTTGATTTTCTCTCCAAAGTTTGAGGGAGAGGGCAGAGTGAAGATAGCTGCCACAAAGTAACAATCTGGCAGTCACTCCCCAGTCAATTCCTGATTATTACTTACCAATGGTTTTTCAAATTAGTTTTGAATATAAAACCTTTTCTATATGGTTATGGATTTTTCTTTACATAAATATCATGGTTCCGTGGCTGTCAATCTAGAGGATACAATCTTATTACAAATTCAGAGTTTCAGTATTTCTAGATTTCCAACTATTTCTTATATTCCTTGCTAAAATATTTTCCAAGATGTCAAACATTTTAATCCACTGTAGCGGCAGGAATTGTGTAGATTGAGTGGTTGCTTTGGACACTGGAATGCTGGTTTTCCTGGCTGTTGTGCTTATCTCTCTCATACTAATGCAGCTGAGAAGGCAGTAGATGATGACTCAAATACTTGGGTTCCTGCCATCTACAAGGAAAGCAACTTGTTGCTCTTGGCAGTTGTATCCATCTTGGAACTGATTCAGTAGATAGAAGATCTTTGTTTTCCTATCCTTCTCCTTCTACCTCTGTCAAGATAGCTTTCAAATAAATAAGCACTGATACAAGGATAATCATTTGGATGAATCATACAAATATAACTGGACCTTATTGAGATTTAGGTAAGAAAATAGAGTGGGCATGGTTACAGTGATTTTCATGTAGTTGTATTGATGCTAAATTCTGCTTGTTATGGGTAACATTGCATTTTGGGAAATTGTACGGTACACTTTGAAAATGCATTTTAGTGATTACCTAGTATTTTATTCTGTAGCTGTGCTATATACTTCATTGAAACAAAGTAAATGCTTATTTCTCATCTCTACTGTTTCAAAAGACCCTTGTACATATTAACTTTCCTTAGTATGACCACGTATAGGGAAAGATTATATATTCAAGGTTAAAACTAGACAACTATGATAGTGAACAAGAAACCATGTATTCAGTTTGATTTCGAAAACCAGGTTTAACAATTATTGGGCCATTATGCATCAATACAAAAGTTAAGTCTGTTGACCAAGATGTCCTTAATTTAATGATGGTATTAATTTTAAAGAAATTAGTCTGCTGACATCAATTTTATTTTAAATGGACTGTCAGTAATTTTCTTCTCATAAATTCACATTACAAAAATTTTAGGTTTTTATTTCTCTGCCCAGGTTAGGTCTAATAAGCTGTTCTTCTTCCCTTTTAGAATCATTATTTCCTACTTTTGTTCTTTTTTTCTTTTCTCTTTACTGTATCAACTGTGTGGGTCAAATGATAGTCTTTTCTCTGTTCCCAAATTAAGAATAATTTCTGGCACTAAATTGTGTTGAAGCATTTAACTTTTTTCAATATCTTTGTCGAGATTTCTTTGGCTCATGTGTTATTTAGAGTATGCTGTTTAATCTCTGGATAAATGTTTCCAGCTTTCTGTTATATTGTTTTTTTAAGTGTTGCTTTGTATGGTTTCTATTTTTTAAAATTTGCCAGGTGTGCTTTGTATCCTAGATCGTAATTTATCTTTGTGACCCTTCCATTTAGCTTAAGAAGAAAGTGTCTTCTGCTGTTGGATGAAATTTGTCATGGAAGGAGGAAGGAAGGGAAAGAAGGAAAAAGGAGGGCAGGGAAGAGAGAGATTGCAAGAGAGGAATGAAAGGAAACAAGGAGGGAAGGCAGGCAGACAGGCAGGAAAGAAGAAAGAAAGAACGGCTCATTCATTTTCCATTACAATCCGTGGCCAGGAATGCACCAGACTGAAGCTGGAAGCCAGATGCTGAGTTTAGGTCTCCCTTAGGTGTCAAGAGCTAATTCCTTGAAATGTCCCCAGCTTGCTCCCAGGATCTTTATTAGCAGTAAATGGAATTGAAACCAGAACTAGGATTGAATTAGCAAATATTTTAACTGGTAGGAGGTCTCACACCCACCCTTATGAATTTTGATTAGATCTAATTGTTGGGGTTTTTCAGGTAACTGTGTCCTTACTGATTTTCATCCTGCTATATATGCCACTTGCTTAGAGAATATTAAAATCTCTGCCAGTAATGGAGGATTCATTTTTCTTTGTAGTTCTGTCAATGTTTGCCTCACTGATTTGATTTTGTGTTAGACATACAAAGAATTGCTATGTATTCTTGGGAAATTGATCCTTTATCATTATGCAATGCCATCTTTAAGAACTGATTATTTTCTTTGTTCTGAATTTGACTTTGAAGTTAATATAGCCCCTCCTGTTTTCTTCTGATCAGTGTTACCATGGAGTCTTTTCATCAGTCTCTATTTTCACATTAAGGTGGATTTCGTGTAGACACTATATCACTGGAGGTTTGTTTTATTCTGTTTTGACAGAGTATGCCTTGGTAATTATTGTTTACTCATTGACATGTATAATGGTCACTGATTGGTTGGATTAACACTTATTACATAGAAATTGTTTGCAATTGTTCTTTGTGGGTTTTTTTTTTTTTGTCTTTTTCTGCCTTTTCTGGTTTTAATTGAGCATTTTATAGAATGCAACTTTCTCTGTTTTTGGCTTATCAGTTGTACCTTCTAGTAACTTTTTAGTGATTGTCCTTGAGTTTTAATGTACATTTACACAAAATAAGGGCCTTTAAAGATATATAAAGTCATAATTATCAAAACCAGGGAATTTACATTTAGCTAACTTAGTCTTTTAGTTATAATTCTGTGCTCTTTATAACACATAGATGATCTGCTTTGTTCTTGATCCTAAAGTTTTTACAGCAGAAGTGAAAGGTGTTTTTTCACTGGCTCTTTTTCTACTTCTAAGAGTAATTTGTTTTATAGTAGGCACTTAATTATTGTTGACTCATCTGCTTTATCTTGCTTAAGGAAAGACAGTCAAATAAAGTAGAAAATAAGCTATTCTTGCCAATGTCAACCAGTTCACATTTTTCTGCTATTGTTTTAGAATTCAGCTAACCTAGTATTTCTTATCCTCTTTTCATCTTCCATCACAAGATTATTAAGAACAGAATTTTAAGAAATTTCTTATAAAACCAGTTTGTCCACTTGAATTCTAAATCATCTTAATATAAAGTCAATCAATTATTTTGCCTGTTTCTTAAGATGACCAGTGTGTGGGAATGCATATGTACACACATACATATGCACACAAACTTGCCCAATTAACTTAAATAGAATATCAGCCTGTAAGGAGGAGGAGGTTATAGCTAATTAAGATATTGTATGCATATGGTAAAAATATTTTAGGTACCAAATTCAGCCAAAAAAATAATTCAAAATACCATTTTATATCATATTTATATAATAAGTGAAATAAATGATAACATAGTTAATATTATTTAAATGCTTTCTCTTAGAACTTGTAAGTACCTCTTTTGATTGACATCTCATAAAGTGAGAGTTGTTCTAGTGAATCAGATAAGGCAAGTGAGGCATAAAGAGATTTTAAAGAAGAGAGGTGTGCCTTAGGTATTTACAAGTTACTTATACTTGTACAAATAACAATGGTACTGGTTATCTTAGCAAACTACTTGAAACAACAGTATATAGCCAATGAGGAAATCAGACTAAATGTATAGAAAATTATATTTAATAATCTAACACCATATTTAGATTTTTTCTGATTGGGAAACAATGTTAAATCTAAGTTCATTGCTGTTCAGGAATATGCACTTTCTGAAAAATGTAGAAACATTAGATGTCTATCATTTCTCTCCAAGTGTGCCATAGTTCTTAGTGTGTTTGGAGTATAGCTGGAATTGAAAGGAACCTTAAGATTACTTAGTTATCCCTCTTATTTTGTAGATGGAGTTACTGAGTAGCTAAGTAATGTATCCAGGTTAGATAGGCAGTGACAGATGTGCAACCTGAGTCAGGTCTCCTGACTGTAGGCACAATATTCTTAATTATCATTCCGTCTATATAAATTTGCCTCACAAGATTATTTCTTACTTTCTTTCTTTTTTTTTTAACCAAATCTTTTAGCTTACTATGCTTAAAAGAGCATTTTCAGTTTTTTTGGATTGGCAACAATTTTGTATGTTTTTTGGCACAGTGTGATGTTTCAATACATGCATACAATATGTACTGATTATATAAAATTACATTTTCCTCTCCTTGTCATTGATCTAAGATTGGAGTCATGGAACCATTCTTGTCTGTTTACTCAGAAAATATATAACAGTTTGCGAACTCTAATATCACCTTATTGTTTTGTGATACTAGGAATTTATTCCTCATTTCTAAATGCGGTTTGATACCTTCTTACATCATTATTCCCCAAACCTCTCAACTTTTAGAAAGTAATATTTCATCTCCAAATGTCTTTTTGAAAATCTGCATGTAAAAAAGAATGTGGTATTTGGTTCTCTATGGCTGTCTTATTTTGTGTGAGCTAATGTCCTTCAGTTCCCTCCTTTTTTTTTTGCAAATGATGGGATTTTGTTCCTTTTTATTGCAGAATATTATATGTATATAATATAAATTATGTATATAAAATATATATTGTGTATATATATAAATTCATCCATTAATAGATAGCTAGGTTGATTTCACATCATGGCTTGTATAAATGGTCAGTGCTATAATAAACATTATGGAGCAGCTATCTCTTTGATACAGTGATTTCATTTCTTTTGGATATATTCCCAGTAGTAAGATTGCTGGACTATACAACAGTATATAAGAATTATTCAGTCTTTAAATTTCTACCAGCACATGCCATTTTATTTTTGATGACAACCATTTAACAATTAAGAATTGATACCTCATTGTGGTTTTGATTTGCAATCCCCTGGTGGCCAATTATATTGAATTTTTTTTAATGCATTTGTTGGATATTTGTATTTCTTCCTTTGAGAAATGGCTGTTCAAATTCTTTGCCCATTTCTGGACAGGATTAATATTTTGTCACTGAGGTTTAAACATTTTTTATGTGTGCTAGATATTAATATTTTGTTAAGTAGCATGCAAATATTTTCTGCCATTCTGTTTTCTGTCTTCCTCTTTTGATTGTTTCCTTTGTTTTTCAGAAATTTCCTGGCATGATTTAATCCAAATTTTCTAATTTTATTTTCATTGACTGTGCTTTTGGGGGGTCTTTTCAAAATAATTTTGCCAATATCTGTGTGTTGAAGTGTTTCCCCTGTTTAGGTAATTTTGTAATTTCAGATCTTACATTAAGGTATTTGATCAATCTTGAGTTAACTCTTGTGTATGATGAGAAGTAGGGATCTACTAATGTTTTATTAGCATATGTTTGTTTTTTCCTTTTTCTTCTGAATTTTAAGGTACAATTCCATAGGGTCTGAGATTTGCTTAACGCTTCCAAAATTTTGTTAGCAGTAATCACTGGAGAGATTGTCATTTCTCTAATATATGCACTTGATATATTTGCCAAAAAATCAGCAGTATATGTATAGGATAATTTCTGGTTTGCCTGTGCTAATTTATTAATCTGTGTTGATTTTTATGTCAATATGCTAATTTGATTTGTAAATGTTTCAGCGTACTTGAAGTTGGTTAGGGTTTGGGTTGCTTCCAACTTTTTTTTTTTTTTTTTTTTTTTTGCTCAGGCTTGCTTTGGCTCTTCTGTTTTTTTTTTGTAGTTCTATCTGAATTTTAGGGATTTTTTTATATTTATGTTGTTTATTTAGTTTAATATTTTATTAATGATTATCTTCTTATAGTAGCTTCTTTTTAAAAAAAATTTCATTTTGTGACACAGTTTCATAGACTCTGGGATTCCGCTAACCCTTCCCAGGCACTCCCCCCATATTTAATTTCTCCACATTGTTGCAGTGTTACAGTTCATATCCAGTCATGATTCCTTCGTTGCCAGCCTCTTATTGTGCATAGAGTCCAGCCTCTTGTTGTTCAGATAAATTCAACAGTTTCCTTGCAAGACCATCCTTGGTCTGAAAGTTGGAGCTGGCAGAATATCCTCCCCTCCAATGAAAAGCCACAATATGACATAGACAACAATTTACAACATTATGGAGTTAATTGACATGGTATTGAGTGACCAATATGTTAGAAAATGCAAGTTCTTAACCAGAATGTGACTACTTCATTGACTTTTGAATTTTAGTTTATACACAACTGGCTGCTATAAACCTTAAAATGGTTATAGGGTGCTATTCAGCTGTCTCGTGTCTTTTCATATTTATATTTAGCAGTTTATAGTATTGAAGTGTGATTTTTACTGAACTTGGCAAATTTTAGGATAGTCCAAACAGGCTTATAACTCTAACAAGGCATATGTTAATAATTGAGGAGCAGAACAGTTTTAGGAGGGGTGTGCAGAGAAATCTTCAATGCCTAAGGTATATGGGAGTCTGAGGTGACCATTTCCTGTCTGTTCTAAGCTTTCCTTATTGGTCTCTATCTAATCTAATCTAATTACCTTTGGGGGTTGGGGTTGGTGGCAGCTCTGGAGCAACCCTCCTGGTCCTTGCAAGAGAGGGTGGGGACCCAGAGTTGGAACTAAGTAAGGACCAGAGAAAGATCCCCTCTGGAGTCCCAAAGGAAGTTTACTGATCTTCTGTTTCTGAAGACCACTCAGGGCTCCCAGCTATTGTTCCAATGACATTAGATCCTGTGAGGAAGGATCTGGGCTTCTTCCATCCCATGTGGGAGATCCGAAAGGGAGTGGATGACCTCAGAGTTCTTGGCCTACAAGGGCAGTCCAATTCCCAGTGGTCTCCTTGGCAGTTGGGATATAGCCCTTGGTGCCCGTACTGATAGTCCTAGGTGAGGATCTGGGAGTCTCCAGGGTTGGGATACAAGCCTCCTCCTGTCCTCCTGCTCTATTCTGGGGTCCCCCTCCCCGTTCTGTGCATGTTACCTCATTTTAAGAGGTTGTCAGGATCGCTCTTGATTCCCACTGTATGTCTTTATAGTTTTGATAATGTGTAGTGCAGATTCGATTCAGTTGTCTATAAGTTACATGTTATATTCTTGATAGAATATGTGAGGAAGATATTAAGTATATCCTAAGAAGGTAGACAATTTCTCTGCTCTCCCGACCCATTGCAGAAAAATTCGGTATTAAAAGCATATTAATTAGGTATTAAAAGCATATTAGGTTGTACAGGTCTTTGATGTAGATCATAAACAGTCTGACTCTCATTGTTGCTTCTTTGGTTATATCACAGTATCTTATTGCATGTGATAAGGCTGTTTGAGGATGAGATAATATTACAAATTACAGGTAATATTTTCCGGATTGACGTTCTTTCATCTTAAATTAAGGCAAACATGTGGTATCTAACTTTTTGGGATTGGCTCATTTCCCTTAGCATAATGATTTCTAGTTGGGCCCATTTGGCCACAAAGAACTACATTTCGTGGAGTAGATGAACCGTAGCTTTCTTATCCAGTCTTCTGTTGATGGGCATTTTGGTAGCTTCCAAATTTTTGTGATTATTGATTGTGCTGCTATGAGCATAGGAGTATATGTTGCTTTTTCGTGTAACAGGTGTCTTGGATATATTCCTACAAGTGCTATTGCTGGATCAAATGGATCAAATGGTATGCAAATTTTCAGTTGTCTGAGTGTTCTCCATACTGATGTCCATAGAGGCTGCACCAACCTCTATGGAACAGTGGAGTGGGGTTCTCCTTTCCCATATCCTCACTAGCAATGTGCTGTTGGTGGTTTTTTGTATGTGAGCTATTCTTACTTGCATTAGGTGGTACCTCATTGATGTTTTAATTTGGATTTCCCTTATTGTCAGAGAGCTTGAGCATTTTTTCATATGCTTGTTTGCCAAAGGTTTGTCCCTTTGTGAAATGTCTGCCCATTTCCCATCCCCATTTCTTTTTTTTTTTTTTTAAGATTTATCTATTTTTATTGGAAAGGCAGATATACTCAGAGAGGAGAGACAGAAAAATCTTTCATCCAATGATTCACTTTCCAATTGGCTTCAGCAGCTTGAGCTGAGCCAATCCGAAGCCAGGTGTGAGGATCTCTCCTGGGACTCCCACATGGGTACAGGGTCCCAAGACTTTGGGCCGTCCTCAACTGCTTTCTCAGGCCACAAGCAGGGAACTGGATGGGAAGCAGGGCTGCCAGGATTATAACCAGTGCCCATTTGGTATTCCAGCACGTGCAAGGCAAGGACTTTAACCACTATGCTATTGTGACCCGCCCCCCCCGCCCCGCCCACTGTGGCCATTTCTTGAGTGATTTGTTTAGGTGCTTTGGTTGTTCTGGAGTTCTTTGTATATTCTGGAGATTAACCCCTTGTCTCCTGTGTAGTGTGCAAAGATCTCCCATTCTGTGGGTTGCTTTTTTACTTTGTTGATTGTTTCCTTTGCTGTGCAGAAGCTTCTTAGTTTGATATAGTCTCATTTGTTTATTTTGGTCTTGATTGCTTTTGCTTTTGATGATTTTTTTTTTTAGGAGGTGAGGGCCTACACCTAAATCTTACAGGGTGTTTCCAACATTTTCTTCTAAAAGTTTGAAGGTTTCTGGATGTAGGTTTAGGTCTTTTATCCATTTAGATTTGATCTTAGTGTATGGTGAAAGATGTGGGTCTGGTCTATCTTCTTGTTTCTGCAGGCTATCAACCAGTTGTCTGGACAGCATTTATTGAAAAGACCTTCCCATTTGCCTGGATTGTCATCTGTTTTTTTGTCAAAGATTATTTTGCTGTATCTGTGTGGGTTCCCTTCTGTTGCTTCTATTCTCCATTGATCCTCCTCTCTATCTTTGTGCCAGTACCAGGCTGTTTTGATAACCACTGCCCTATAGTATGTCCAGAGGTCTGGAATTGTGATCCCTCTGTTAACTTCCTATTCTTCAGGATGGTTCTAGCTATTTGTGTTTTTTTTGTGTTTCCAGATGAACCTTTGTATCATTTTTTCCAGTTCTATGAAGAATGTTTTGGGTAATTTGATTGGGATTGCATTGAATGTATATATTGCTTTTGGTAGTATGGACATTTTAATGATATTGATTTTACCTATCCAGGAACATGGTATGTTTCTCCATCTTTTGAGGTCTTCAATTTCTTTTTAAAGTGTTTTATAGTTTTCTTCAAAGAGGTCTACATTTTTAGTTAGGTTTATTCCAATTTTTTTATATTTATGTTAAAGAATTTCATTGATATTTTTATGGAGGTTGTATTGGACCTGAAGAATATTTAGATCATCATGGAAATATTAACAAAATTAATTTTTATCGATGTACAAACATTAAACATCTTTCTATTTTTGTGTATTTCCTAAGTTGTTTGAGCTATGTTTAATAATTTTTATAGAGATATTAGTTTAAAATTTTAAACAATAATCAAGTATGTTTCTAGCTACAGTGTTTTATTCCATTTCAGACATGTAATATATACTGGACAATTTATAGTAATCAATATTTCCTCTTGTTTGAATAGAGGCTTGTAGTTCCTCCTGTTCATAAATTTATGCTAGTTTATTATGAACCATAGTCACCAACTATGCTGTGTTAGGAACTTAATCCTTTGATCTGAGATCTGGTACCCATTATCTGAACTCTCTCTACCCCTCTTTTTACCCCTCCCAGCTTCTTGTAATCACTGTTCTGTGTTTAGTTTGAGTTTTTGTGCTGAATATGAGAAAAGCCATGTGGTCATTGATTTTGTGTGTACTATTTCACGTTAAGTGCTGTCTTCTGGTTTCATCCATTTTACTGAAAATATAAGCATTCCATTCTTTTCTTTTTTTTATGGCCAAATGATATTGCAGTGCGTGTGTATGTGTATGTGTGTGTAGCAATCACCTGCCTGGGTTGGTTCCATGTCTTAGCTATTATTAATGGTGAAGAAATAAATATCATGTAGCAGGTATCACTTCAATAAAATGATTTTAGCCTTTTGTGTATATAATCAACAGTGGAATTACTGGATCATATTCCAGTTCTGTTTTTGTTTTTAAAGGAATCTCTGTACTATTTGCCATAGGGACTGCATTAATATCCCTGTCCCATTAAGTGTGTAGCAAGCAGTTCCCTCTCCTATACCGTAATTTGCTACTTTCCTTTTGATGATAGATATTTCAAAAGAGTTGAGTGATATTTTATTATGATTCTGATTTGCATTTCCCTAACAGAGTTACACAGAGAGATATAGACACACAAATTTTCCAATCACTCATTCACTCTCCAAATGGCCACAATGGCTGGAGTTGAGATTCTGCGACATGGGTACAGAGTCCCAAAAAAGTTTTATTGCCTTCCCCTCACATTTCTGTTTCATCCTTTGAAAATTGCATATGCATGTATTTTGCCTGTTTCTTAACTGGATTATTTGTTTATTGCTGTGAAATTTCTTAAGTATTACAGATCTTGGATGTTAATTCTCTATAAATTGCATAATATGCAAATATTTTCTCCCATTTTGTTGGTTGCCTCTTTACTCTCTTGTTGGTTCCCTTTATAGCTCAGAAGCTTATTAGCTTAATGTAAGTTCTTTATTTTTGCTTTTATAGCCTGTTTTCCAAGAAGTGTTTGCCTATGCCTGTGTGTTGGCAAAGTGTCCCTGATGTTTTCTTCTGGTAGTTTGATGATATAGATCATGGATTTAGATCCTTGATAGATGATGAATTGATATTTTATAAGATGTGGAGTAGGGTCTTTTTACTTCTGCACATGTGGATCCAGTTTTCCCATCACCATTTGTTGAAGAGATGATTGTTTGTTCCTGGATTGATTTCCACTCATTTGTCAAAGATTAGATGGCTATAGACATGCAGATGTACTTCTGCTGTATATGTTCTGTCTTGTTGATCTTAGTATCTGTTTTTGTGGCAGAACTAGACAGTTTTGATTATAACTGCTCCATAGTATGCTTTAAAGTCTGGTATTGTGATGTCTTCAGCTTTATTTGCATTGTTTAGGCTTGTTTTAGCTATTCTGGGTTTCTTGTATTTTAATATGAATTTTAGCATCTTTTCTTGGTCAAGGAACAATGTTTAAGCATTTTCATTGAGATTACATTGAATCTATAAATTTATTTTGGTACTATGGTCGTTTTGATGATATTCTGCTAATCCATGAACATGAAAGACTCTATTTTTGATGCTTCTTCTATCCCTTTCTTTAATATTTCATAATTTTCATTGTAGAAATTTTTCACATGCTTAATTTTATTTATTACTATGTATTTAAATAGTTTTATAGCTATTGTGAATAGGAGTGATTTTACAAGTTATTTCTCAGCTATGGAATTGTTTATGTATATGATAGTTGTTGATTTTTTTTGCATTGATTTTATATTTATATTGACCTTGCCAAATTCTTTTGAGTTCCAGTAGCCTTACAGCAGAGTCTTGTGGTTCTGCTCTATAGAGAATCATGTCATCTGCAAACAGGGATAGCTTGACCTCCTCCTTCATAATTTGTATCCTCATGATTTCTTTTTCTTGCCTAATCACTGATTAAATCTTCCAGGATTATATTAAATATTAGTGGTGAGAATGGAAATCCTTATCTAGTTCTGGATCTTAATGAACATGCCTCCAACTTTTCCCCAATTCAGTATAATGCTGGCTAAGGGTTTTTCATTTACTATCTAAATTTTACTTCTATACCCAGTATTAATTTCTTTATCATGAAAGAATGCTGCATTTTGTCAAATTCTTTCTCTGCATCTACTGAGGTAACCATATGGCTTTTGTTCTTCAGTTTGTTTAATGTATCACGTTTATTGATTTGCACATGTCGAACCAGCCCAACATACCAGGGATAATTATCACTTGTCAGGGTGATTGATCTTTCTGATGTGTAGCTGGATTTGATTAGCTAGTATTTTGTTGAAGACTTTTGCATCTGTATGCATCAAGATAGTGATTTATACTTTTCTTTCTTTTTTGTATCTTTTTTATTTTGGACTTAAGGTGACACTGGTTAAATAGAAGAAATTTGGAGAATTTTTCTTTTCAATTGTCTTGGGTAGTTTGAGAACAATTGGAATTAGGTTTTTGGAAAAGTTTAGCAGAATTCAGCACTGAAGTCATCTGGTCTTAGACTTGACAGGTTTTCTCTGTCAATGTGAGTCAATTTAGGTAGATTGTATCCAGAAATTATCAATTTCTTCTTGATTTTTCAATTTGTTTGCATATAACTATTTCTAGCAATTCCTGTTGATTCATTTTATATATCTGTGGAGTTTGAGTATGTTTCCTTTTCATCTCTGATTTTATTGTTTGGGTTTTCTTTCTCTTTGGTTATTTGGATCAGTGGTATATAGATTTTGTTTATATATATATATAATAGATATAGGTATATAATCAGTTCTTTACTCTGTAAAGTATGAATGTCTTCTGAGATTCCTTCTTATTTAAAGATTTTATTTAATTTTATTTAAAAATTTATTTATTTGAAATAAGAACAGAGACAAAGATCTTCCATCTGCTGTTTCACTCCTTTGGCCCTGAGACTGTGCCAGTATAGCTTGAGAACAGGACATAAGATAGGTCTCCCTTGAGTGGCAGGAACTCAGATAATTGAGCAACCAGCTGCCGCCTTCCAGGGTATGCATGAACAGAGAGCTGAAATCCAGAGCAGAACTGACCCATCCTTTCTGGGTATTCTAATATGGGTATGGGGCATTTCACTTGATATATGCTGTCCCAAATATCTGCCCCTAAGAGTCCTTTAGAAATAACTTTAGCGGGCCTGGCACAGTGGCCTAATGGCTAAACTCCTTATCTTATGTGTTGGGATACCATATGGGCGCCAGTTCTAATCCCAGCAGCCCAGCTTCCCATCCAGCTCCCTGCTTGTGACCTGGGAAAGCAGTCAAGGAAGGCCCAAAACATTGGGATCCTTCACGCACATGGGAGATCTGGAAGAAGTTCCTGGATCCTAACTTTGAATCGGTGCAGCTACAACTTGGGAGTGAATCATCAGACGGAAGATATTCCTCTCTGTATATCTGACTTTGCAGTAAAAAAAAGTAAATCTTAAAAAAAATAACATTAGCAAATATATGAGGAAGAATATTATTTTTCTACAATTGTATTATTATCAAGGTTTATTTTGGAAGCAATTTTATATTCCCAGTTAAAATTTGAAAGCTGGGGCTTGAGTAACAAAAGGAAGGGAAAGAACATATCAAGTTAGTAGAAAATAATATATAAGATGTAAATATTTAACATACCATCATTTCTGGATTAAATAACTTGGTCATTGTTTATGATTGCTTGGATCCATTACTGGATTGTATATACCAATAACTCATTTAGTGAATATATTTGTAAGTCTTGTACTTTGAACAACCTGATATAATATATGTTATGTACTTCAAAACAGAGAGCATTTTCTTCCCTTATAGCCTTTTGGAGCAACTCTTTTATGCCTTTGTACGCAGGAAACAACTGGTTTTCTTTTTGTCATTATTAATTATTGACATTTCATATAAATAGTCTCTGGGTATATGTCTTTGCATATGAACATGATAAACATATTGAGAGTTATTTTGGTGGATAAGGGAGATATTTAAGTTTGACTTACTGAAAAAAGAGTCTTAGAAAATGTTTTATTTTTTATAAGTTTTAATTGCCGATTATTTTCCATGATACAGTTTTGTGACTATAGGGATACTGCACACCACCTTCCCATTCTCCTACTTATCATTACAATAGTATAGTCAGTTACAATTCCAACATTTTGCTACTTAAGTGTATCATGGCATTGTAGGCATAGGCAATGGTAGAAACTAAATGCGTAAAAAAAGATGCAAAATTTCAAAATCTAAATGTTAACATATTCTCTCATTTGTGCCTTCAGATATCTTGTAAAATGGGAGTAGGAGTAGATTTGTGCTTGCCTTTGGAGCATTGAAAATGATAGTTTTTTTTTTTCATGTTTTTCCAAGGGACCTATGAATTCTACTCTGATATGAATAGTATCAAAGTCTCAATTGCCAGTGACCACTGACAATTTAATGTATCCTCTTAATCACAATGCAATAAGTTTTCATAGCTTTTTATTTATTTCATACTTTTTAATTTAACCATTATGCCACTCCATGGTATCATATATTCTCCCAGATTTCTCTTACTCAGTCTTTTCTTCCATACAAGAGAGAACATTACTCAGTAATACTTTCAGTGACCAAAATGACATCAGATACAGGGAACAAATGCAAAAATATTCTCATGTCTTTGGAAATCTCTTGGTTTAAATTATTTGACTGTTACTGGAAACATGAACCGAAATGAAATTTTCCAGGAATGAAAGTTACTGAACAATTCCAGGCATAGTTGGTTATTATCAATCAAAATGTAAAACTATACTGTGTCTATATGAATGTCTCTTCGAAGTATAATCCTTATGTTTTATCATTTCATATTATATGGATTTAAGGCTTACACTATCCATTTTGAGAAATACAGTTCATTTCTGATTTCTGGATTCAAGGTCAAGAATGATTTACCTTTTTTTTTACCCAGAGTATAACACTTGTAGACCAAACTAAAGAGTGAGCTAACAGCAGAAAAAAAAATTTATTATATAATTAAAACTATTTAGAGGAAAATATTCTACCTAGAAGAGTTTTGAAATAAAATTATGACATAGCTGCAATATTAGTTCTAGATATTTTCTATATCTGCTAGTTTCCAATAATTATGTTCACATTATAAAGTCAAACCTAGTTCACTGTTTCTACGAGTTCCATGTTTAAATATAGAAATGACGGCTTTAGCATATCAGTGTAATTTGAATATCATAGATACCCATATATGAATGAACTATGAATATGGTGACAAGCTGGAGTTCTAAAGAATGAAAAAACATTTTAATTTCATTTTCAGACTTGTGATTAATATGGGGAGCATTCTTCATATCTTTTTTTTCATTTTTTCACTTTATTTGTCCTAATGACTTGTTTTTTATTGTTAATAACACTGTATTATGAAATACAGTTTTATAGGTACAGGGATTCTACCCACCCCTCCCATATCACTCCCCCCATGGTGGATTCCTCCACCTTGTTGCGTAACCACAGTTCAAGTTCAGTTGAGATTCCTTCATTGCAAGCATATACCAAGCATAGAGTCCAGCATCTTATTGTCCAGATAAGTTCAGTGGCTTCTTGGGGAGACCTTCTCTGGTCTGAAGGTAGAGCCAACAGAGTAAAAATCCCGATCAATTAAAAGCCCCAACATAACATCAGACATTCTTCATATCTTAACCTGGTAGTTCAATAATTTTACTTTGATTTAGAAATAAATGGTTGGAGTTTATATTAGGATGCAAGTTAGTATAAGGTAACAGGTGATAATAACTGTGGCTTAAAAGATTAAAGAAAAAAAAAAACAAACAACCCAACACTTTTATGACTCTGTCCAAGCATAAGTTACCCAGAATGATTTAATGACTCTATCTCAAGAACAGAGCAAGATCTTTCTATTTTTTTTGCCCTGTCATCCTTAATGTATGGCTTCATCTCCTATTCTAAGATGGCTGGTCCATTTCCTGCCATTGTATCTAAATCAGCATATGAAAGAGCTGTCTGTACCCCAAGCTTAGAGCAGTTCCTTTCACAATAGATAAGATATGAAATGAACTCAAATGTCTACTAACTGAGGACTGTATAAAGAAAATGTGTATACACAAAATGGAATTCTGCTCAGCTGTAAAAATGAATGAAATCCTGTCTTTTGTGACAAAATGGATCTAGCTATAAACCATTAAACTTAGAAAATGTTCCAAAAAATTTTTTTTTCCTGATTTGTGGAGCTAATATATAGAGTACAAGAAAGCTTGATGTATGAACAAAATTGATATCTTGGGAACTGATAATTGTTTATAGCCCTTGTCTATATTTCATGCAAAACAGTGATCATCATACTTTTTACTCATAAACTTATTTAGATGAGCATTAAGCCTGTGATTATCAAGTATATTGAAATTACGTTATCATAAAGAGACAAACTAAGGAATCAGTATGGAAGCAGGAATGTATCAGTGTTTTTAGATCTAAAATACTTGAGTTATGTTCTGTTTATATTACTAAACAAAAATGCAAAGAAGAGAAATAAGTAGTCGCATTTTGATGAAGTATATATAATCTCTGCTCTCATTTTTTCTGTTCAGAATCATGCTATTCTGCAGTGAATCTGATAATTAGAGTCTAATTGGATTTCTATGTGCCAAATTAAAATTTCTATTGCAGTAGAGAAAAGAACAGCAGATGTTTGAGAACAATATGTAGTTTCTGTGGGTTTGACAGTATTAAGCCAAGACAACCAGGTCTAATATGTTTTTTTACCTCACCGATTTTCTCAGTTCTACTCTAGTCTTTATATATACGTCACATTTGCTTTATCCATTCATCTTATGATGTATAACTTGGTTCATCCCATGTTTTGGCTTCTATGAAGAGTTCTATTATAAACATGGTGGAGCAAGTATCTTGGAGTTAAAACAGTTTCATATCTTTTGGATATACACCCAGTAACGACATTTATGGATTATATAGCACACCTATTTCTAGTTTGTTTAAAGAATTTATTTGAAACAGAGAGGAAAGATAGGGAGAGAAGGAATAGAAGAAAGGGAGAGATTGATTCAGTCTTATTGGTGCATTCCCCAAGTAGGCCAGCCCAGAGCCAAGAGCTGCATGTCAGTCTCCCATGTGGATGGGCAGGTGTCCAAATTCCTGGTTGATCTCTGGCTGTTCTTTATTGAGACCGCCAGCAGAGAATTGGATTGTGGAGCAGCTGGGGCATGAATCCGCACCCATATGGTATTTTAACTTTGCAGGTGGTGACATTACCACTACAGTAACTTTTGCTTTTTAGAAAAATATCTGTACTGTTTTCTACAGTGGCTGCACTAATTTTCATTGCCAGTCATTGCCACTAACATTTAAGAGTACCCAATTTTGAATGCTTGCATTTCATATATGGCTGCTGCTTTGAGACTCCCAGCTGCTCCATTTCTGATTCAGTTCCCTGGTAATGTGTCTGCTAAAGTAATGGAAGGTAACCTAAAAGTTCTTGTATCATTCCATCTTACAAAAAAAAGAATCCTCTTTCCCTGTGCTCTAACCAGCCTTTGTTATTCAGTGTCTTTTGGTTGTTAGCTGTTCTGACAAGGATGAGGTGATAACATGGTTTTGCATTTTCACAATGGTTACTAATGAGTGGTTTTTTTTTTTTATGTTTTACCATTTGCATTTCTTCTTTGGAGAACTGTCTATTCAGGTCACTTGCCCATTTCTTACTGTATGGATGTTTTTGTTGTTGCTGTTGTTGAATTTTTGGAGTTGCTGATTTATTTCTGGATGTTAATCCTTTGTCAGGTATTTTGAAAATATTTTCTCATTCTTTGGTATGTTTATTATTTTCATTGCAGAAATATCTGAGTTCAATACAATCCCGTTTGTCTAGTTTAGCTTTCATTACCAATGCTTTGGAAATCTTATACAAGAAATTGTCACCTAAACCAATGTTTTGAAGGGTTTCTCATACTTTTTGTTTTTAGCAACTTATAGTTTCAGATCTTAAATTTAGGTCTTTGATCCATACTGAGTTGATTTTTATATTTGATGAAATGTAGGGATCTAATTTGCTGCTTCAACATACTTATAAGCAGATTTGCCAGTGCCATTTACTGAAACTATTCTTTCTTGTCATTTTTGTCAACACTTGGTTGTATGTACACGGATTAGTTTCAGGGTCTTTATACTGTTTCATTGAGTTATATGCCAGTATTTATGTCAATCCTTTGACTGTTTTAATTACTGATGTTTTGTAGTATGCTTTGAAGTGGTACACTTTTATGACTCCAGCTTGATTTTTTTGTTGTTGTTCAGGATCACTTTTAGCTAGTGGGTGATTGTGATTTTGTATGACTTTTAGGATTTTTTTTCTAATTCTTTTAAGAATGCCATTGATATTTTGAGAAGGATTGCATAGAGTTTGGATTGCTTAAGTCAGTATAGATATTTTCTAAGTTTATTTAAAAGGTGAAGAAATAATACACATGTGAACAATAATCAGAGACAGTGGGTAGAGAGGGGAAAGGTAGGGCAGATGTTTTCTTGTTTAATGTTGTGTCCACAAGAAGAGAGCATTTTTCCCTGTTGCTTAGCTTCTCATAAGCCTGAAAAGGGAACTGGTTACATGGTATAATCTACAAGTGTTGGGATGGAGAGTACATCCTGGGGAAGGGGTCATTTGATTGACAGGTAGACAGACAGTATCATATAGGACAAGAAAGGTCTGGCTTTGTTTTGTGGCTCTTACCCAACTATCTACCTATTCAATGTTATTTCCATCAGATATTTCTGACCCTTATTCTTATGAGTTGCTGAGGGATATAAATTCTTATCTTTTATAGCTAATTCTTGCTGACTAGAGGTGTAAGATCTAATTTGGAAATCTTTCCCTGACTCATCTAATGGGTTCATCTTATGAGCCAGTTGGATTCTTTTATTTTCTTTCTTTAAAATTAGCAGTTTATAGTATTCAAGCAAGATTTTACAGAACTTAGTGCATTTTAGGGTAATCAAAACAGTTTTATAACTCTAACAAGCCATATATTAACAATTGAAGAGTAGAAAAGTCTTAGGCAGGTGAGCAGAGAAATCCCCAATAACTTAGCAAGTGAGGAATAACTGAACTCTACATCCTACCTAGTGAGGTCTAGGAAAAGCCAAATTAGGAGCCTGACCAGTAAGGTACAGGCTTTTTCCTGCTTGTTCAAAGCTTTTTATATTAGTCTCTCTCTATTTGAGCTAGTTCTGAGGCTCCTGAGCCATCCTGATGATCAGTGTGAGAGAGCATGAGGAGCCAAAGCTGGAACTAAGTAAGAACCAAAGAAAACTCTCCTGAATCCAGAAGGAAGTTTACAATTCTTTTATCTCTGAGAACCACCTGGGGCTCCTGGCTGTTGTTCCAATGTCACCAGACCCTATGAGGAGGGTACTGGGCTGCTTCAATCCCGTGTGGGAGATCCAATAGGAAATGACTGACCTCAGAGTTCTCAGCCTATGAGGGCACTCAAATTCCCTGTGATAGGGTCCTTGGTGCCCATACTGACAATCCTTGATGAAGTATCCACTGCTTCTGTAGCGAAAGCCCTTGGGAGGCCTCCAAGGGTTTCCCTGAGACTAGGATTCAGACTTCCTCTTACCTTCCTGGGACCCCTCCTACTCTGTGCACATGACCTCCTTTAAGCGGCTGACAGGGTTGCTCTTGGTTCCCACCATAAGTCTCTACATAGTTTTTGCTAATGTCTAAGTCAGTTAAGAATCTTACCTACAAGTCACCTGTTACAATCTTAATAGATTATACTTAAAATATTCCTCAAACATTCTAAGGTGGAAGATTTCTCTGCACTCCTGACCTGTTGTGGAACAAAAAGGATATTAAAAGCAAATCAGGTTTTTCAGTTCTTTGATGCAGTTCTGGGGATTCCATCTTCTCCAGGGGCGCATTGTGTTCAAGGGAGTGTTACACTTCTGAGATCAGAGGAGCCATAGGGAAATTTTAAAAGTGTTATTGTATGCAATCCATCTCATTGATTATTGATTCATAGGTTACATCACAATATCTTATTGCGTGTGGTACAGACAGTTTGAAGGTGCAATAATATACAATTTACAGATACTATTTTTAGATTTGACATCATTTTATCTTATATTAAGGCAAACATGATATCTGACCTTTTGGGATTGGCTCATTTCCCTTAGCATAATAGTTTCCAGTTGGGCCCATTTGGTCATAAAGAAATGCATTTCGTTTTTTTGTTTGTTTTGTGATACTGTAAGTTATTTATTCACTATACACAGAACATGTTCCCTATAAAATGTACATGTAAATCACTGAAAAGTATAATTTGGTGAACATCTTCTCATTATAGAACATACTAAATCAGTTGGGGTAACAGCTCTCTGTCTGCCTCAAAATATCTAATTATAGCACCCAGTGTCCCTTTTATCTTTCTAACACAAAGTTAAATACTTGTGGGATTCTCTTCTAATATGTATTTGATAAGGCAGAGTTAACAATTTAATATTACTTTAATATATTACAGTTCAGCACAATAAATCAGTTTATTACAGATCAAGATAAATTATTTCTCAATATTTTTTATTAATGGGATGCAAACAAATACTGGATGCTTTTTTTTTAAGGCAGATAACCACAAAATTACTTATCTCTGATAGCATACTGGATTTTATAATTACATTAAGGTGTAAATGGTGTAATATCACAAATACTACCCCTGAAAGAAAACAATGAGGCCACATACAATGATTCACTAGATTGTGTTCAGTAGACATTTATTGAATATGGAAATTACCTGTTGTTCTACCCAATTATCTAGTACAAAGTTTGGCCCACTGTTAAGTGTTCAATAAATATTCACTGAACATACTGATCAGGAAAGAGTTGAGAAGAGATGGGCCCTCTCAGCTTGATGTCAAGTATAATTGGAATCTATGTGGGAAAAAGTGGTTGAAGAAGTGAACTGTATTGGCATGTAAGCAATTATACTCAGATGCCAACAAAGCAAACAATTAAGCAGAAAACACTGGCACCAAAATAAACAAAGGCAAGGTTTGCCAATATTGGGAAAAATGGAATTTTAAGGATCACTCTGAAAAAGCTTATATTGGATCATACTTTTTACTATCCAATTCAGTTTCCTATTCCAATTCAGAGGCACTCTAATAGACTGTCTTCCTGGATATTATGACATCCTAGTTTCCAATAATTTATTACGGAATCAGTATAAACCTAACACAAGTACGAAGTTGAACTTCCTTTTATTTATCCTAAAATGCTTACTTTCAGACTTGAAGGAACTTCAATTATTCCATATAGTTTTACATAATTCTTATCTTTTCAGACAAGAGTCAAAATATTTGTACAGTATTCATACTGCAGCAGCTTTCACTCACCTTAGGTCTCTTGAACTGCCCTTCTTTGGTTCTTTTCCTGCTTTCAGATATTTCTTGAAGTATAGTAAGCAAAACTGTACTGGGTATTCCAGCTGCAGTTTGGACTTAAAGAATGATGTTTGTCAGTTTGGTTTTCTCTTATTCTTCTCTGTGGTATACAGGATTTTGTCTGTTGGATGTAGCAGCGTACTGAGCCAGTTTTTCAAGAGAATAGTACAACAGTCCCAGGCCTTTCCTGAGATGGTTAACTTAATAGCTCATACTCTGTGTGTAGCACCTTTCCTTTCTCACTGAAGCATTATCTCTCATTTTTTTCCTTCTTGCTTACTTGGCTTAAACAAATGCAGAGAAATCTTAAGTAAAAAGAGAGGAGCAGCTGTCAGCCCTCACCTGAATGGTGACAGGATTATTTTACTATTGAGCCCAGGGCCAGACACATCATCTTGGAATGGTGTAACCCCAAATGAGCTTAAACACAGCCTTTAGAGGCACCTCATGAATTAGGATACTTGGAAACACCATGGCTCAACCACAATAGTTCTTCTGATGCTGTTATGTATATCACTTTACAAACAACATATAAGGCTCTAGAGAAGATACTCCAAATTTTAAAACCCAATGCAAGTTAAAGCAAAACAAAACAAAACAAAACCAGGATCAGGCCTTCTAGTTCCACAGAGATTGAAAACAATTTTGATGAGGGCCATGTCCTCAATCGACTGAATAATTCACTGTTATGTTTTGGACAAAAAAAACCAAACAAAACCATGGCCCAGGTCTGGGCTCAAATCCTAGCTCTTGCCTTTTACTTCTTTGTGTCTAAGTTTCCTTATTTATCATTTAGATCAAATAAAAGTTTTGTGAACAAGAAATGAGACAACACATAGCCTTTCAAAAGAGTGTCTGGCACATCATAAACACTCGATAATCAGCTATAATTAATTAAACCATAAAGCATCCATACTACTTTCCCATAGTAATTATCACTTCATACTAACTGCTCACCAACATTCAAAGATTTAGAATCGTGCCTTAAGCTTTTAGCCCCAATACAGCTAGTTTAGGAAGAGACAGAACAGAATTACTGATCCACCAACAAAATATAAACTCACCATCAGATGACCCAATTTTATTTGAATGTGTACCTAATACTACCAAATAAACCTTATGTTACTTAACCCAAGAGGGTTAAAATGAAAAATCATGAAATAAATTTTGATATTACATGTGGAATTCTTAACTCTTAATGTAAAAAATGTAGCTTGCTGGCATTTATATCAACTCCAGAGTGGTGCCCAGTGCAACACTGATTTAAAAGAAAAAAAAACCCTACAGCTACAAAAGGCCATTTTCATTATTTAGAATCATATTTAGTACTATAGTAATTCCAGTTAATCATTATTTCCTTTATTTTGTTTTTATTATAGCATGTTTGCTTAATTTACAGCAAGCAGAAAATAAGCTGTGCCTTATCATGATCCAAACATTGGAGTGTTAAGGGTTGTACACAACATTTATTAAAAAGAACACATAAAAATACCTTTTTAGAAGATTCTATAAGAAAATACAGGGCCCAGTCATGTGGCCTAGCGGCTAAAGTCCTCACCTTGAATGTGCCGGGATCCCATATGGGCGCTGGTTCTAATTCCGGCAGCTCCACTTCCCATCCAGCTCCCTGCTTGTGGCCTGGGAAGGCAGTCGAGGATGGCCCAAGGTCTTAGGACCCTGCACCTGTGTGGGAGACCCGGAAGAAGTTCCTGGATCCTGGCTTTGGATCGGCATAGCATTGGCTGTTGCGCTCACTTGGGGAGTAAATCATCGGCCGGAAGATCTTCCTCTCTGTCTCTCCTCCTCTCTGTATATCTGACTTTCCAATAAATAAATAAATCTTTAAAAAAAAAAAAGAAAATACAAAGTTTAACCCCACAACTTTCCTCTTTTCTAGAACTGCGAACTACTGCTACAATTTTAAATAGACTTTATTGTTTAAACTATACATCCAGAAAAATCTAAAAAAAAATGTGCATATGAATGATTGCATAGCAGAAATGAACATTAACTGCAAATAGTAAAGAAATGAAAGTTAAAAGTACTATCAGATATACAAAGGTTCTAGAATCAATCCTTCAAACACATTCCATAAGTGTCTAAAACCCATCCTTTTCTTCACAAACAGAGCCTGGATTTCTAAAACCAAAATTGGAAAAAGTATTCCTCCTAAAAGGAATCATTTTCCTACAAATTACTTAGATAAGCAAGCAATCTGAGATTTAAAAAAGATGCCAGCTTTATTCTGAAATGAGACTGGACATGTCACTTTATTGCCTTAAAATGACATTTCAGATAAATACTAAAAATTATATACATGGTTATGGGTATTCCTCATGTATAGTCAACCACACTGATAATTAAAAATTGAGAGATGACTCCTGCTTAAAACTAATCCTTGCCCCAAATAATTCTGCATTTGATAGCACTACAGAATCATCTAGAAAATGGGGAGTGTGGTTTCTCATTCCAACTTGCCTCACTTTAGCTAGAACTGAGGTGTGAAGAGTGAGTTTCCCTCACGAAGAGAGAGGCCTGTCTGGATACAAACGCACCTGTTGAGGGCTGTAAGCTAACACTGACACTAGGGACACACATAGAAACCAAATGGACTTTGAAACAACTTACTTTCTCTTAACAGCAGGAAGAATACTAGTCAACAGTGCTACTTAAACTTTAGAGTAACTACACAAGAACATTCTTTGTGTCATCAGGGACCTGCTCAAATTCTAAGGTGAGGTTTTTTTTTTTTTTTTTTTTTTTTTTTTATGTCTGTATGCTCTAAACCTAGAAACAAGAGAAAAAGCAGTGAAGGTTCCATGTTTAGCTAAAACTTCAATAGCCCTGAAAATGCTATTTAACCCAGCTTGGAGCAGGGGTTATTCCCCCAGAGGTGGGTTCACAAAACAGCTAGTTCAAACTGTGTCATAAATAAACTGTCAGTAGGGGTCAGGCCTAGGCATCTTGGTAAGATATAAAGGTCCGCCCTGACCCTACTGTGTCTGAGCAGTCAGTGCTTTACTGTGTCTATTCACTTCTGTATCATTCTGACTTATTAGCAAGCTACAGCTCTAGGTTAACAGTTCCATAAAATATGGATATCAAAGTTCATTTTAATAATACAGTGTTACAAATTAAGGTCAACCAACATCTTTTCACCAAATACTTCAAGCATTAAAAATGAGAATCTTTACAAAAATATAGACACACCACAAATTGGTAGCTGCCCATAACATTAAACAAACTGGACTCCCATGTGTGGCTTCTCAACAGCTTATCTTTTTAATTATTACCATTGCCTAGTACAGGGACAACTAACAAGGGTTTTTTAAGCATCATTGCAACATTGTATTTCTGATAATTTAAGTAAACAAGCTATAAGTAAATGAATGATACATGTCTAAAAATTATCATGGTTTATGCTATCAGTGGCCACTGTTTTAGGACTAGTCCAAGACCTTGATCTAGATTTGGACCTAGACCTAGACTGTGATCATGACTGAGATTTGGATCTAGGTGGTTCCTTTTTCTTTGATTCCTTTTCATCTCTTGAGCCAGATTTATAATTAGATATTATTATTATATTATATTATTATATTATTATATTACATATTATTAGATTTATAATTTAAATTTATAATTTAGAGGTGCCTCTACTTTTGGTGTGAGAGGCAGACCAAGAATGTGATTTAGCTTTCATTTCTTTCTTTGGCTGGGACTTGGACCGTGATCTTGAATTGGATTTACATCTTGAAAAGGATCGATTTTGGTGTTTGAATCTATCATTGTCGGAATGGCTCCTGCTACGGTGAGGTCCTTCTGTCGGTCTACTGTTTCTAGGACTGTAAGATCTTCTACAGTTGTAATCAAAAGACTGACTTCTTGATCTCCTTTCATAACTTCGGCTTCTGGAACGTCTTTATTTGTCATAATCATCATAACGTGAAGAACTGTATGCGTTTCTCCCTTGCTTGGCTTTCATTTGATTTGGTGTCTTCCGGTACCCTGGTGCAAATTGTATTTCAGTCTGACGACCACAAATCCGTTTTCTATTCAGATTATGTAAAGCATCTTCAGCATCTCGACCATCCTCAAATTGAACATAAGCAAATCCTCTTGGACAGCAAGTGTAGAATTCAAGTGGAACATACACATCAACTATAGGACCATAGCCACCAAACTTACACTGCAGATCTTCAGACAAACAGAGATGTGTTGGCGGGGATGGGGGGGGGCCACCACGTTCCTGACAAACAGAGATGTGTTCTCAGGGATGGTGGGGTGCAGATGTGGGGATGCAGGTAGCAGGACATGGCAGTGACAGCAAGAGTCTTGGCCGGGGGGGGCACTAATGGGCTCAGCAAACCATCCTTGGCCCAAGCTCCATTTTATTTATTTTTAATAGCTAAGTAGTATTTCATAGAGTAGATGAGCCATAGTTTCCTTATCCAGACTTCTGCTGATGGGCTTTTCAGATGGTTCCAAGTTTTTGTGATTATTGATTGTGCTGCTATGAGCATAGGAGTGTATGTTGCTTTTTCATGTAACAGGTGTCTTGGGTATATTCCTACAAGTGCTATTGCTGGATCAAATGGTATGCAGATTTTCAGTTGTCTGAGTGTTCTCCATACTGATGTCCATAGAGGCTGCACCAACCTCTATGGAACAGTGGGGTTCCCCTTTCCCACATCCTCACTAGCAATGTGCTGTTGGTGGTTTTTTGTATGTGAGCTATTCTTACTGGCATTAGGTGGTACCTCATTGATGTTTTAATTTGGATTTCCCTTATTACCAGGAAGCTTGAGCATGTTTTGACATGTTAGCTGTTTGGATTTGTTCCTTTGTAAAGTGTCTGCCCATTTCCCACCCCCATTTCTTGACTGGTTTGTTTGATTTGTTCTTTTGGTTATTCTGAAGTTCTTTGTAGGTTCTGCAGATCAACCCCTTGTCTCCTGTGTAGTGTGCAAAGATTTTCTCCCATTCTGTTGGTTGCTTTTTTACTTTGTTGATTGTTTCCTTTGCTGTGCAGAAGCTTCTTAGTTTGATGTAGTCCCATTTGTTTATTTTGGTCTTGATTACTTTTGCTTTTGATGATTTTTCTAGGAAGTCAGAGCCTACACCTAAATCTTGAAGTGCTTCCAACTTTTTCTTCTGAAAGTTTGAAGGTTTCTGGATGTAGGTTTAGGTCTTTTATCCATTTAGATTTGATCTTAGTGTATGGTGAAAGATGTGGGTCTGGTCTATCTTCTTGTTTCTGCAGGCTATCAACCAGTTGTCTGGACAGCATTTATTGAAAAGACCTTCCTTTTCCCCTGGATTTTTGTCTACTTTCTTGTTGAAGATTATTTATGAGCCAGTTGAATTCTAGCCAGTGCCAATGGCTATGGCTCCCTCATCATCATCACTCTGAGAAATCATTGGCTTCTATAACAGAAAAGTCTGTCAGCATGTACAAATTTAGAAAGCAAAAGTGCAAGCAGAGTGCTCTCCAGAAAAGGAAAATTGTGCTTTGTTGTATCCCAAATACTCAGTAATTAGACTGCTCCTGTGCAAATTGAAAAAATTCAGCTTGAGTGCAAAGACTGTTGTTGTGCCCTAGAGTGAATATACCATTCTCACATAAAGGTGACAGATTCTATCAGCTGCTGCACAGACTCCTCCCTGCCCTGCATGTCAGAAATCAGGCTTCCAGACTTAGTTTCATGGAGTACATCATTATCTACTATTATTTTATGGCAGGAACTCATCAAGGAGCTCTCCCATACCTCAAACAGTTCCATAGAGGATCAAGGGAAGAGATAGGAAAAAACATGTATGCCTTGAAATTTAGTGGCCTTGATATGGCAAAACCAAATGTTCCAGTTACCTTTTTGTCTTTTGAAGAGGCATCCAAACCCTCAGCTTGTTTACAAAAGCAGGCCGATTCATAGTTCTTGTACTCTTGGGCATTTCTACTGCAAAGGAATCAGCATCGGAAGCAGCATAACATGTGCTGTGTGCTTTGATGCCATGACACACACCCTTGGGCTCTGGTCTCTGAGATTGGAGATCCTATTGCATCTGAGACCAACTAGACATGAAAGCCTGGGGTTCTTGGCAATGGTAAAGACACTCAATGGGCTTCCTCCTCTGCCAGTACCCTGCATTAGGGCCTGGGGCTAGTTTGGTGATGTACTGCAAATATGGCTTATCTGTAATCTGTCAGGCTCATGATCTGCTGCTCCCAGACTAGTGTAGTGGCTTACAACGAACAGGGTCTAAATCCTGGCCTGCTAAAGACCATCAGTAGTCACCCTCAACCCTAACCCTGGCCTTGCATAGTGGCATATTGGGGTTATGCTTACTCAGTACCCATCAAGCCCATGACCTGCCACTCACAGGCCAACAAGGTGGAGCACTGTGGGTGTGGCCTGCCTAGGACTGTGGCATCAGTCTCCTGGTCTCAGTGTCATGGTGGCAAAGTACTCGTCAGACCCCTAGCCTGCAAAATGCTCTCTGCATTCCTATGTCAGAACCCGGGCCTCAGGCCCCTCAACTAGTACCCTGAATGCTATGGTTGTGGCCTGCCTAGAATAGGTGAGGTTCCTGGCATGGAAGTGTGCTGTGAGTGTGGCCTTGCCAGGACTTGAGATTCCCCCAGCCTGCCCACTCGCTGCTTTAGGACCCTGGTTTCAGGCATGTGGCCCACCTGCTCCATTCAGATGCTTTAATGGCATTGGTACTTCAATCAATGAGCAAGGAATATCATTCAGTTGTATTGTGGCCTTGAATTCTTTCTTCAAAGGTTTGTCTTGCTCCAGATCTGAGAGGAAAATCTTTCAGGTTTTCTTTGCTCAATATTATATAGACTATTGGTTTGTCATATGTAGCCTTTGTAATTTTGAGATATATTTTTTTATACCTGTTTTTTTGCAGAGTTTTTATCATGAAGGGATGTTAAATATTATCAAATACTTTGTCTCCATCTATTGAAATCATCATATGGTTTTTGTTATTCTATTGATGTGATTTTTTACATTGAGAATGTTGAATTATCATTGCATATTTGAAATAAATATCTCTTGATTATGATGCATGGTCTTTATGAGGTAGTTTTGGATTTGGTTTGCTATTTTTTTTCAAGAAATTTTTTCATTAATTACTTTGCATTATGTGACACAGTTTCATAGCCTCTGGGATTCCCCCAACCCCTCTCCGGGCCCTCCCCCCATATTGGATTCCTCCACCTTGTTGCAGTATTACAGTTCAAATTCAGTCAAGATTCTTTTTTTGCACACATAAACCAGGCATTGAGGCCAGCATCTTATTGTTCAGGTGCATTCAACGGTTTCTTGGGGAGACCATCTCTGGTCTGAAGGTAGAGCTGGCAGAATATCATTCCGATCAATTAAAAGCCCCAACACAACATCAACAACAATTTACAACATTTTGATGAGAATTTTTCCATTTGTATTCATCAAAGAACACAGTGGTTTTCTGTTTGTGTTGTACTTTGTTCAGTTTTGGTATCAAATGATGATGGTCTCAAAAGTGTTTGGCAGAGTTCCAGCCTGCTCAGTATTTTGGTAAAGTTTGAAAAATGTTCCAGTTAATTCCTCTTTAAGTGTTTCATAGGATTCATTAATAAACCATCAGGTCCTGGACTTTTGCTTTATGAGAGGTTTAATAACTGGTTAAATTTCATTGCTTGTTATAGATCTGTTTAGATTATCAACATGTTCTTGATTTAATTTTGGAAAGTTATAAATATATGCATCTGGAAATTTGTTGATTTCTTTGAGGTTTTTCCAATATGTTAGCATATAGTTTTTCAAAGTAGTTGCTTATGAGCATTACATTTCAATGTGTTGGTTGCATTCTTTTTCATCTCTAATTTTATTAAATTTTTTCTCATTTTTTGTTAGTAGAAGGCTTATCTTCTCAAAAAAAGCTATTTATTGATCTTATGTATTTTTTAAAACTTAAATTTTATTTATATCTGGTTTGATCCTTATTTCTTGCCTCCAGTTGATTTTGGGTTTTTGTTCTTAACATTTCTAAATCTTTGAGTTTGAACCTTAGGTCATTTATATGAGACATTTTTCTTCTCTGTAATTAAAACGCTTAATGGTAGAACTTCTTCTCTTGAAACTGCTTTGACTGGTTTCAATATGCTGTCTGTTATCACTTATTTCAAGAAAGTATTTGGTTTCCTTTTTAATTTCTTCAATGTCCCATTGATCATCAATGCCTGTTTAATTTCTACAATGTTCTCTTATCACACTGGCAAACGTGAATGATACTTGGGCTTGTGGCACCTATGCTTGTGCCCTGCTAGGAGAGACTATTGCAGATAGGGCTTATAACACCAACACCCCCAATCCCAGGGAGCCCTGCTCCAACCCTGTAGTGTGATACAAAATATACAAGTGATTTTCCCTTAACAGGTATATTTTCCTTTGGGTCCTCCAGATAGATTCCAGTGACATTCAAGGAATTAGTGCCGATTGTTACAGTTCATGTGTTGCAGGGTATAGTGGGTTTCACAGGGTGGGAACCTGATGTTGGGGATAGTAGTAACCAACTATTTGAAATGGAGTGTTACTGTGACAGTGAATTAGTCCAAAGTTTGCAATACTAAAATCAACAGTTCTGATTCCACAAAGCATAGATCAAGCAACTGCTGGTCCTCATTATGCTTGTATGGGTATTACTGTTGGCTTTTGTTTTTGTTTTTGTTTTGCTAGAAAAGTCCCAGTACTGTGATCTAGGACATATGAAGGTAGCATATTCAGGGACTATATACATTTTTTATTGTTTGCTGCCAGTGTAGCTCCGAGAGAATGAACAGAACCCCTTTCTTTTTTATCTCAGACAACACAGCTCTGAGGCTTAAACTCCAAATCCCCAACTCCTGGTTCACATTCTGTACCTCCTGTGATCCCATGCTGTGTTTGCAGTGTTGTCTGCACAACCTGTCTCCCATTTTTGGTTTGAGCATTTCCCATGATTAGGGATAAACTATGTGTCCTAAATAATTAGGTTTTTGGTGGTGCTGATCTTGCTGGAACCTGCTGGCTGTTAGTTCTGACGGCCACCTGGACCTCTTTTAGTGGAACCTGCCAGGCGCAATAGCATAGTGGTTAAAGTCCTTGCCTTGCATAGGCCAGGATCCCATATGGTCACTGGTTCTAATCCCGGCGGCCCTGCTTCCCATCCAGCTCTCTGCTTGTGGTCTTGGAAAGCAGTCGAGGACGGCCCAAAGCCTTAAGACACTGCACTCGCATGGGAGACCCAGAAGAGCTCCTGGCTTTGGATCATCATCAGCCGTAGCGGTCAATTGGAGAGTGAATCATCTGACGGAAGATCTTGCTCTGTCTCTCCTCATCTCTGTATATCCACCTTTCCAATAAAAATGAATAAATCTTTTTTAAAAAGTTTGAGATATACCTAGAGAAATAAAAATCTGCTTGCTTATGCATTCCTCAGATGGCCACAGCCACCAGGGCAGAAACCAACAGCAAGCAACATCATCCAAATCTGTTTTGTGAGAATTGGTAGTCTAATTACTTGGAATAGCACTGCTGCCTTACAGGGTATGCATTAGCAGACACTGGTGTGAAGAGCTGAAGCTGGAATCAAACTTCATGCTCTGATATGAGACATGAATATCTTAACCACTAGACCAAATGCCTACTCTTCTTGTATTATATTTATTTCTGTGTTTTGGTACATTTTTATAAGCTCTCCATTTTGTTTGTCTGTTCCTCTACCCAGCTATCTATACTATTTTTGATGAATTTTCAATTTGGATATGTTGGTACATATTACTCCGTAATACTTTAGAGTATATAACATGAACAATACGTCACTATTTGCTTGTAATACTTATTTACTCACTTTTATTTAGATACACTCTACATAAAAATGTTTTTGTACTGTTTGATGTTTTCACTAATGCGTACATACATGTTGTCCAAAGCACTGTTGAAAAGGAGGTTTTTTTATACCCCCTTTTTTGTAGTTAGTCCTCTAGGCAAGCTCTGCTGTGATTTTTTTTTTTTTTTCTTTCTTGCAACTTTGTATAAGTGTGTTCAAACTGTATAAACACTTTGATAGCATAATGTTTTTGGAAATCATTTGTGTTACCTCTATAAACAGAATTTATATTGTAATTCTTGAGTAGCAGATCATTGTATGATTATAATGTAGATTTTCCATTTTTCTACTGTTGAACTTCTGGACTCTTTCCAACTTTTTACAGTGTGAATAAAGTTGCTAGGAGAATATTTATGTAGGTTTTTTTTTTTTTTTGTGGCTATATGCTTTAAATGTTCCTGGGTGCATTCTTAGTAGTAGAATTGCTGGGTCATTGAACAGGTATATATTTAGTTTGACAAGAAACTTCGATATTTTTGCAAAATGGTTGCATCATTGTACAATTCTGCTAACAATGTATAAAAGTTTAGGTGTCTCTGTATTCTGTCTACATTTAAATTTGGCTTTCTTTTTTTTTAAAATTAGTCATTGTGGGTATATAATGATATTTTGTATGGTAATTTTAATTTTAATTTTCCTATTGGTTATTTTACTGTTTTCTCTCTTTCAGACAGTTCGACATGGCTTTCCTTACCAACCCACAGCATTAGCCTTTGATCCAGTTCAGAAAATCTTGGCTATTGGAACAAGATCAGGTGCTATAAGAATGTATCCTTAATTTGTGGTTTCTTCAGCATTTAGATAAGTAAAATATATGAACAATTAAAATTTGTTTCTTTAGAAATGAGTGACTATTGTAAAAATTCACATTGTAAATTGCATTGGTATATTTTCAATTTCTTAGAGATCAGTATTAATGTCCTTTCTTTAATTCTTACAATTTTTAATTTACCTTTTTTCATAACCAATATTGCTAAAATTATAGCACTTGTATTGATTTTCATAAAAAAATAAACTTGTATTTATTGGTTTTATTTTGCTGTGTTCTATTGTTTTTTGCCTTCTAATTTTTCCCTTTTTCTTACTTTGATTTTGAGTATTTTTGAAGTGACTTATGGTAGAAACAATGATTTTCTTGTAATATGTGCCTTTGGTATTATAATTTTTTGAATTAAACTTATTTTGAAATAGTTGCATTATATTGTATATATGGCATTTACTACATAATATGTACAAATATATATTTACATGTAAATATTTATATATATACACACACATAGTGTAAGAGAAAGTACAGTGAAATTCCATGTCATTCTAACCCATTTCCTCTCAACAACTTGGAAATCACGTTTTTATTACCAAAAATATTCTGTTTCCTATTTATATGCACAGCCTGTCTCTCCAAATCCCCTTCTCTCCCCCTTGACTCTAACATCAGTTAATCTGTTCCTTATTTCAGTAATGGTCACTTCCGTAATTTCATATGAGTATAGTGTTATGTATTGTTTGGCAAACTGTTTTTCAAGTATGTTTCATCCTTAGATGGGTTGGACCCTTGAACGTGAAACAGCATTAACCTTTGATCCAGTTCAGAAAGTCTTTAATTCATCCAATACAGGCTGACTATACACCAGTTGTACGTTCCTTTTTATTTCTGAGTAATATTTAGTGGTATGGATATAACACAATTTAACCATGTGTTTAAACATATTTAGCTCATGTCTCATTTGGTTATTTTTAATAAAGTGGTTTTGAACATCTATATATGCAGTTTTTGTATTATGTTTCATTTTTATTTCTCTGGTATAAACACCCAGGATTGGTAGACCATATGGTAGTTGTGTGCCTTAAGTTTTTCCTTAAGTGTAGCTGTGTGTTACTGAATGAATTCATGATAGGAGAGCACTTCAAAAGTTTTTGAAAAATTTAATGTAAAAGACAAGTGTATTTTGGTGTAAGAATTTTACATGTGTGCAGTTATTTCATAATAAGCATTTTCATGAGCATTTTAAAGAACCTACATATCACAAGTGAAATACAGTACATGCCTTTTTCATATCTGAATAATTTCCTTTAGCATAATATCTTCAAGAATTATCAGCTTTTGCAATGTTAGAATTTCCTTGTTTTTAAGAGATGTTTGTATAAACATTTTTTATCCACTTGGACATTTGGGCCACTTTTGTGTATTATATGATTGTTTTTATCTGTTGTAATATAAATGCTACTATGAATATGTATTTTTAAAAAATCCCTTCTGGACTTTCATTTCAGTTCATTTGTATATGCACCCAGAAGTAGAATTGCTGGAGTACTTTTACTTTGTATTTTTAAAAAACCACCATAATGTTTTCTATGTTGGTTATACATTTTACACTTACGCCAGTTTTAATTGTCTTTTGATGTGCAATAATTTTAAATAATTCATGAAAATCTGGGTTTATTTTGCCCAATGTTTTTGGTATTTTATCTGAGAAATCTAATGCTATGAAGTTTTTGTCCTGTATTTTCCTTTAATACTTTTATTGTTTTATCAGTTTTGAGTTTATTTTGCGATGTAATTTTATTAAGTACAGGTCTAATTTCACACCATTTTTGTATGTGTATCTAGTTTTCCTAGCACTATTTATTTAGAATCCCCATTGAATGGTCTTGGTGCTATTGGCAAAATTAATTAGCTATATATTGGAGGGTTTATTTATGGGATCTTTATTCTGTTGTTCTGCATGTCTGTTTTCATAGCAGAATTAGTGTTTTTATTATTATAGCCTTGTAATTTTGAAACCAAGACCTGCAAGTTCTCCAACTTTTTTTCCCCTATTTTCAGATTGTTTTGATGCTTTCAGATCCCTTATAATTCCATATGAATTTTAGGATGAATCTGTATCTTGGCAAAAATATCATTGGAATCCTATTTTAATTTATTTATGGAAAGGAAGATGGTAGGGATAGGAAGAGAAAGAAGGCAGAAAAAGATCTCCTGTCCGCTTGCTTGTTTCTCACCTGCCTGTAGTTGTGGGATTGGGTGCCAGGACTGCTCTGATTCTGCCTTGTGGGTGGCTGGAAGCCCACTACTTGAGCCATTGCCTCCTACCTGCCAGAGTGTTGATGAGCAGGAAGCTGGAACCAGAACTTTAATTCAGATATTCTGATATGAAAAGAGGACGTCACAAGTGGCATCAGAATTGTGATGTTAAATATTCATCCTATGTTATTAAAATGTTAAAAGAAATCATGTTAGATTTGTGGATCTTTTGGGGTAGTATTATTATCTTTTATAACTATTTAAAATTATGTAAATGGGACAGATTTAATGTATTTTATATATACATTTTTAAGAAATAATTCCTATTTCTCTCACTCCCCTCCCTTACTTCTGCTTCCCTCATCCTTTTTATTTTTTCTTTCAATTTTTGCAATGATGTGTGCTTTCAACTTTCTTACAAGCATGTTCTTCTACAAATAATGAATTCAGTAGATAGTAAGTAGAAAGATCACTGATCCTCAGGTTATACACAGAGCCTATAAACCATAATGACATTCTAACAATGTGAAGACTCCAATCCATGAAAATAGTGCTATTTTATTTATATCTTTTATTTTAGAAACCTTTTACAGTTTTATTGTGTATGCCTTTTACTTCCTTGGTCACATTAATTCTAAGCATTTTATTATCTTTGATATATTGCCTGTGGAATTAATTCCATAATTTCATTTTCAGATTGTTCATTATTGAGACACAGAAATATAATCTATCTTTATGTGTTAACCATAGGGCATTTTTTTAAAAGACAGACTTAGAGAGAGAAACAGAGAAATAGAGATCTTCTACTGGTTCACTCCCCAAATATCTACAATGGATTGAGCTGAGATAATCCAAAGCCAGGAGCCAGGAGCTTCTTCTGGGTCTCCCAAATGAATGTAGGGGCCTGAAGTTCTGAGCCATCCTCTTCTGCCACAAACAGGGAGCTGGATCCCAAGTGGAACAGCCTGGACAGGATCCAGTGCCTCTATGTGATGCCAGCACTGCAGATAGAAGCTTAGCCTACTTACTATGCTACAGTGCCAGTCCCTAGAAAATGTTTCTCTACTGAATCCATTTTTTACCTTTTAGTAGTGTTTTTGTGAAAACTTTTGTATAAATATATAATCTATAGATAGTAATAATTTCATGTTTCCAACTTGCATGTTTTTAAAAGTATAATTTTATGCAGTATCATACCATATTTTGATACATGTTTATATACTTTAATTTCTAAGCAGTGTAAACATACCTATCTTCTCAAACATTTAAACATTCTCCTGATGAAACCATTCAAAACACAGACTTGGTATTTAAAGTTCAGAACAATTTGATCTTGCCAGAGAAAACTTTATACTTTCTCATCCCCAGATTCTGGACTAGCTTATTTTCTAATTCTATTGCTACTGGGTATCCACCCTATTCTATTACTATTGTGCCTTTTAAAGTTTAATTTTTTTAATGCAGAACTTGGATTTTATGCATTTCATACATATAGTACCAGGAGATAATTCCACTTCTGTCACACTTGCTTCCTCCCAGTCTCCTCCCCTAACTTCCCTCTCTTCAGGAGCTTTTTTCTAAGACATAATTCTCTATATTTACAGGCTTCCCTTTTAACAAATCCTAACTTTGAACAAGTAATCAGTAGAAGATCCATTTCCACAGAAAAAGAGCCCAAAATGATACTCGTATCCCAAAATGACAGTTTCATTCCTATGCATTTTTTATTCTGTCTTAACTGCCACACATCAGAAAAAAACATTTGTGTTTTTGAGGCTGGTGTTTTTCACTAATGGTAATTATTTGTACTTGTGTGCACTTTGTTGAAAACAACAGTATTTTATTCTTATAGCTGAGTAGTTCCTTAGTGTATATACATCATATTTTTAAAAATCCAGTCCAAAATGATACACATCTGGGTCGATCCTGTATTTTGTGTTTGTGATTTGAACTGCAGTGACAATAGGAACACATATAGTTCTTTCAAATGTTGATTCATTTTATTTGGGTAAATTCCTAGGAATGGGATGGCTGAGTTATATGCTACATTTGTTTTCAGATCTCTGAGGACTTTCCATAATGTCTTCTGCAATGGTTATAGTAGTTTACATTCCCACCAAAAGTGGATTATAGTATCTTTTCCTCACATTCTCCCCAGAATTCATTGATGTTTTTGAGTTTTAGACAATAGCCATTCTAATTAGGTGGAGTGAAACCTTTCTGTTAGTACTTCACTGATGGTTAGTTATTCTCCGCATATTTTCATGCGTCTGTTGGTCATTTGTATGTCATTCTCTGAAAAATGCCTGATCATGTCTTTTGCCCATTTTGTTTTTTTTCCTAATTTATTGTTTTAATGATTTTTTTTTTCAAAGCAGTTTTACTGAGAGAAGGAGAGGCAGAGATTTCCACCTCCTGGTTCACTCCTCAAATGGCCATGATGGCAGGAGCTGAGCCAATTAGAAACCAGGAACTAAGAGCTGCTGCTTGGGTCTCTCCACATAGGTGCAGGGACCCAGAACTTGAGCTCTCCTCCTCTGCTTTCCCAGGACATAATCAAGGTGCGGGTCAGGAGTGGAGTAGCTGGAGTTGGAACCAGTGCCAATATGAGATTAGCCGTGGAAGATTAGCCTGTTATGCTACCACACTGGCCTCCTTTTACCCATTTAACAATTGATTTGTGGTGGTGTTGAATTTTTCTGAGCTATTTATAGGTCCTGCATATTTTCTTATCAGTTTCATTGTTTACAGATATTTTCTTACATTTTTCAGTTCCTTCTTTGTCAATGCCAATGCTAATGTCTTACATAGTTTCTCTGAAGTTTTTCTCTAATATTTCATAACATCAGGTCACAGATTTAGATCCTTGATCCATTTTGACTTGGTTTTTTTTAATAAATTATATGAACTATAAGAATCAGATGTATTTTTAAATCTACATAATGCTCTTTATCTCTTTTTACACTTTTTGTTAAAATCTATTTTTCCAGATGTTAGAATGGCTGCACGTGCCCGTTTTTCTTTCTGTTAGACTGAAATATCTTTTTTCCATCTTTTCACTTTCAGGCTGTTGTATCTTTATTGGTTAGGTGTATTTTTCGTAAGCAGTGAATAGGTGGATCTTGTTTTGTAGATCATTCGGCCAAACTGTATAATTTATTTGGGTAATTTAGGGCATTCACATTCAAGGTTATTATTGATAAGTAACAACTTGGTCCTATGATTTCTTCCATAAATATTTCTATTGTTTGCTTTAGATTTCCTTTATAATTTTACTAGATTACATGCCTTTGTGTTCTTTCATCAGAGTGATTATCTTCTGTTTCTGTGTATAGCATACCCATAAGCATTATTTGTAATGTTGGACAACTGCTAACAAATTCTTGAATCTCTGTTTTAGAAGGCCTTTATTTCATCTTAATTTATAAGTGAGAGATTTTCTGGGTACAATATTTTAAGTTAGCAGGTTTTTTTTTTAAAGAAGATTTATGTGTTTTAAAGGCTAGTTACACAAAGAAGCAGAGAGGAGAAACTTCCATGTGCTGGTTTACTCCCCAATGACCACAGCATCTGGGGCTGGGCCACATCAAAACTGAGACAGGAAATTCCTTTTGGTTTCCCATATTGGTGGAGGGGCCCAAGCACTTGAGCCACCTTCTGTTGCTTTCCCAGGTACATTAGCAGGGAAATGGCTAAGAACTGGAGCTCCTGACATACAAACCAGCACCAAAATGTGCTGCTGCCTCTGATAGTGGCTCGATGCCTGCCCGAGTTTCTTTTAGGACATTATGTCCTAGCCAAGATGGTTAGTGATGGGAAATCACCTATTTGTCTAGTTGGGGTTCCTCCAAAAGTAATCTGGCATTTCTTTCATGCCCATTTTAGAATCTTTTCTCTGTGCTTTCTTGTGGAAACTTTGATCCTAATGTGTCATGGTGCAGATATTTTCTAATCGTGCCTGTTAAGAGCTCTACAGCCTTCCTGTATTTAGCTGCCACTTTCTTGATCCAAATTAGGAAGGGGTTTCTGCTGTTGTTTCACTGAGTGGGTCTTCCAATCCATTCTCTTTCCCCAATTTAAGGAACTCCTAAGATATATTTGGTTGCCTAGTAGTGTCTCATAAATTTTAAGCATTATTTTTTAGCTTTTCTGTTTGCTTTCTTTCAATCTTTTTGTCTAACTTATATATTTCCAAGATTTCTCTTCCAGCTCAGATATGGTATATCCTACCTTACTGAGTCTGTTGTTGAAGTTTTCCAGTATGTTTTCTATTTGACATTGAGTTCTTCATTTCTTATATTTCAGTTTGACTTATCTCCAGCATCTTGGATCTCACAAATTTTCACCCATATAATGTATGGATTTTGTTATCTCATAATTGAGTAGTTTTATGATTTTTTTGATTAATTCTCAATCATTTCTTCAATCTCTTCTTCACATTCTAATGTTGAAATGTTGTGTTCCTTTTGGAGAGTCATATTGTCTCCCTTGTTCTTGTTTCTTGTATTTCTGCATTTCTTTTTAGGAGTTTGTAGAAGCAGTCTTCTCTGATGTCTTTTCTCTGTATGCATCAGTGGCTTAGTGCAATGACTGCTTCTTGGGGCACATAAAGAGATCCATGCTGGGTAGGGCTAGGTTAGTGCTTAATGGTGACACCTGTGTTGGGCATTTAATGTCCTCTGTTGTCATCAAGGCAAGGGTTATGATCACAATTGTAATGGGCTCACCTCCTCCCTTCCAAGGTGATCAACACGTGGGCTCCTCCCACACTGATATAATCTCTACCCACATAAACAACCAAAAAGATTTGTGGGGTTCTCAGTGTGAGCATAAAACCTTGAAGTAATCTGCAGGAAATCAGAGATCTGTGAACTTCTGGAACTGGACACAGTGATTGCCTAGAGACAAAGCTACATGTCATGTACTATCATGTAGGCATAGAATTCCCCCAAAGTGCAAGGCCTCTACAGTCTTCGGGTGGAATCCAGGCACGCTTATTGGGAGTTGGGGAAAAGAAATGTGCTCTTGGTCTGTGCAGTATTGCATTGAGCCTTCTACCTCCATGTCTGTAGGCTGCTAATGTGGTCAGTAAGGTTTTTGACTGTGTATTTTCTGTGTCACTGGCTGCTGCTGTCTGCTCCCCGCTCACTCTTAGAAGCTGACATCCCGTCCAGCACCTAGCCGTGGAGTCATTTGTAATGTTCTTGCTCACTGCTGTGTTTTTGCAATATTCACGCTGTTCTATGGTGTGTTTTTAAATTTTTTTTCTTTCTGTAGTTCTGCACACTTCTGTCTGACTCTTTTCCTTGGGAATGTACTTCCTTTGTTTTTCATCTACTAACTTCTGGTCACACTTTTTTTTTTTCCTCTTCAGCTATTTTGGGAACTCTTCCACCCTACCTTGAAAGTCTGTCTTTTGTAGTGAGATGGATTCCACTAGATATCATTATGAGTGGTGGAATATGCTAGTCTGAAAAAAACTATTTTGTTGGGTGCAGCACAGTAGCCTAGTGGCTAAAGTCCTTACCTTGCATGTGCTGGGATCCTAAATGGGAACCAGTTCTAATCCCAGCAGCTCTGCTTCCCATCCAACTCCCTGCTTGTGGCCTGGGAAAGCAGTTGAGGACCACCCAAAGCCTTGCGAACCTGCACCCGCATGGGAAACCTAGAAGAAGCTCTTGGCTTCTGATTGGCACAGCTCCAGCTGCTGAGATCACTTGGACAGTGAATCACCGGGCGGAAGATCTTCACCTCTGTCTCTCCTCCACCCTGTATATCTGACTTCCCAATAATAAATAAGTCTTAAAAAATGTTTTTTCTGATATGGTAGTTAACACAGAATACAAAAAAGTTATAAGAATGAAAGACATGATATAATCTCATTTTAGCCCTTGTTCAGTCACATGGAATTGTGGTTTTCTTATTTATTATTTATGATTGATGGTGAATGGTGAATTAAGCCTGTGATTATAGAATGAATTGGATTTATGTCTTTGTAGAAATTGAGGGAATAAAAGGAAGGGAATGTGGGAAGGTATTTGAGGGAAGCAGAGAGATAAGTTGGTTATCCTCCTTCAATTGTTCCTGTAAATTGCATGAAATCTGTTCTCTTTGTATTAATAAACATTTAAACCATCTCAAAATTAAATAGAATTCATTCAACTGAACACCTTTTAACTGTGAAATTAAATCCATTTGCCTTCAGGATTAATATTACTAAATAAGAACTAACACCTGCTGCTATGTTGATTGGCTACAGATTGAATCAGCTCTGTTAATGAATTTGGTGGTGTCGAGTTTTTTCATAATGTTTACTTTTCCTGGAGGATTCCCTTCAGAAATTTTTGTCAGGCAGTTTTGGAAGCCATTTATTCTTTGATTTTTTGCATTGTCTGGTAATGTGCTATTCTACTTATGTTTTCATTTTTATCATTTTATGATACCAGTCCATAGACTCTGGGCTTCCCCCTCTCCCTCCCCAAGTCCCATGCCCACCCCCTTAGTTCCACTATATTACAATAGTTTTATTCTTTATAAACAGTCACAATCCATCATTGTAGGCATGGACAATGGCAGAGTTCCAGCGTCCAATTGTCAAGATATAGTTAATAGTTTCATTGGGAGTCCATCTTTGATCTGGAAGTAAAGATGCAACTGCATTGTATCCTCATGTGCGGATATGATAGTCTCCATTAAATAGTTACTATGCGTCCCCTTAAATGTAAAGCCACAAAACAAAATCAACAACAGGAAGAAAAACAGAAATTTGCAATGCCAGGAAGTTAACTAGCATGCTACTACTGAATGACTAATGTGTTGCTGAAGAAGTGAAAAAGAAAACCAAGAATCTTCTTAAAGAAAATGATACTACTGTATGATCAATGAGTCAGTTAAGAATGAGAAAAAGACTGTTGAAGAATTTAAAAAGAAACCCAAAGCATCAAAACTTAATGAGATACACCTTCCACTGATATTTGTTGGTGGGATGTGTCTGCTGAGGGAACACATAGGTGGGTTTTATTTTTTAATCCAGTCTACTAAGTGATATTTGATTGATGGAGCCTTTTAAATTCAGGATTGATATGAATAGGTGGTAATTTGGTTCTGTCATTTTAACAATGAGTTGTTCATTGTTTGATTTGTCTTCTGTGGTTATTATACTGTGGTGTTCTTCATGTTTGCCTTTGGTTTTGGTGAGTGCCATTCCTTCTGTCAAGAGAACATTAAGTATCATTTGGAAGAGGCACATTGTTTGAGGATTTTTTTTTTACTGTGGGAAAATTTTCTTTCTTTTCAAAGACAAAGGAAAACCTTGCAGGGTATGTTATTCTGAGCCAACAATTTTTTTTGCTTTTAGAATCTGGAATATGTTACTCTGTTTTGTGGCCCATAGAGTTTCCAGTGAGTGGTCAGCTTGAGTCTGATTGTCATTCCTCTGTAGATCAATTGATTTTTTTCATGTGCACATTGAAGGATCTTTTCCTTATGTTCAACTGAAGAGATCTCGAGTATCATGTGTATTGTGGTGAAGTTCACTTTTAGTCAACCCTGTGTAGAGTTCTGTGCCCATCCTGTATTTCATTGCCAATTTTTTTCCTCCACATTAGGGAAATTTTCCTTTATTATTTCATTGAATACATTTTAAAACACAATTTCTCCTTCTGCACCTTGTAGAAGTCCCATAACTCTTATATTTGGTGTTTTAATAGTGTCCCCTGATTCTTGCATACTTTTTTAGCTTGACCCAGCTCTGCTTCCAACAGTTTATTTCCTTTTTTGACAAGAAATATCTTCTAATTTTGAGATTCATTCTTCTGCCTCCTTCTTTTTTATTATTGAGACTTTCCATTGAAGTTTTAATTTACTCCATTGTCTTTTGTTTCTAACACTTCAGCTTGATTTTGTTTCAGTGTTGCTCTTTCCTGTTTGACATATTTCTTGAACTCTCCTGTAAATGCTTCTCTTTGATGATTAGAAGCTTTATATCAAGTGTTTTGTATTCTGTATCTTCCATTTTCTCAATGTATTCCTCAGTTAGCTCTGAGGTTAAAGAAGGTTTTGCTCTTTTGTAGGCGAGTCCTCAGTAATATTCATTGTGTCTGTCTCTTCTCTTCTTTTGCTCTTCACTATTGTACTTCTGGTTAACAGATTCTTCTCCTTAGCACATGTTTCTAAGGTGTGTCACCTACACATCTAGAGTTCAATTTTACTTATTCATTTGGTACCTGGTTCTTTGTTTGCACTCTGGAATCTTGTGTTTGGCTTCGAGCATGGTCTCTGTAACCCCAACTCCTGGTTCACATTCTGCACCTCCTGTGATCCCATGCTGTGTTTGCAGTGTTGTCTGCACAACCTGTCTCCCATTTTTGGTTTGAGCATTTCCCATGATTAGGGATACACCATGTATCCTAAATAATTAGGTTTTTGGTGGTGCTGATCTTGCTGGAACCTGCTGGCTGTTAGTTCTGAGGGCCACCTGGACCTATTTTGTTCCATCGGATGCCAAGGTCAATATTTTTTTCCCTGTGTATCAGTCCAGTGCTGAGTTGGAACTGAGAGCTCCCAGCTTAGTGTATGTGCCACTCACTTTCCCTACAATCTCAGTCTTTGCCACACTCTGTAATATGGTGCCTGGTGTGCCTCTGGCGGAGTTCTGGGTCTGCTGGCCATTAGGTCTGGAGGCTACCTGGACCTATTTTGGTGGAACCTGTAGGATGCCATTTGAGTGCAATTTACTGAACTAGAGATGAGTGTGCTCCCTGCTTAATACATCCTCAATCCTGCCCCATAGTCTTGTTCTCCCTATACAAAATGGTGCCTGATGTGGTGCTAGTGGGGTCTGGGCTATGAAATTCACCCTATTCCATCACTGCCTGTTTGGTGTCTGCTGCTCTGTCTTTGCTCCTGGTCCAATCAAACAGACCAGCAAGATAGGAATTTCTTTGCGTTTACCTCCTGAGCTCCCTGAAAACTCCCCTTCCCACCTGGCTGCTGGTGGAGTTCCAGACGCAAGTGGAGTTCAGATTATTGCTCACGGAATGCCACTGGGGTATTTGGTCACTGCAACACTACACCTTTTTTCCACTGCTTTGCTGAAGGTGCCCCTCTGCTGTCAGCCTCTCCCCTCCTGTCTCCTGGAGTGTATCCTTTCTGCTTCACCCTAGTGGAAGTTTCTCTATTTTGCTCTGTCCTTATTCTGTTCAGCCATCTTGATTTTCCTGTGTTATTCTACTTCTAAAGGATAGCTTCACTGGGTGCAATAATATTCCTGGTTTGCAGGTTACTTTTTTCCTTGAAGACCTTAAATAGATCATGCATATGTCTTTTGGCCTGTGATTATTTTGGTGGTGAGTCTGCTGATCGTATAATTGGTTTTCCAAATATGTAACTTCACACTTTCTCTTACTATCTTTAGGATTCTCTTTTTCCTTGAGTTTTAACAGTTTGACTAAGATATACTTGGGAGGTTTATTTTTTTGTTTGAATCAGCTTGAGGTCGTTTGAGTTCCTATATCTTATGTTCATATCTTTTTTTAAAATTGGGAAATTTTTAACTTATTTCATGTAGTAAAATGTCTATGCTGTTTTTTCCTTTGGGAATCTTATAATTGAATATCTAAGGATTTAATTGTATCTCTTATTTTTTGTATGCTTCCTTCATTTAAAAAAGTTATTTTATCTTTATTTCTTCCAGATTATTTCAAATATCTTATCCTCCAGACCAGAAATTCTTTCACCATCTTGTTGTGTTGTATTATTGAAGCTTTCAGTTGAGGTTCTTTTTAATGACTTCACTCTCATTTTTCTCATTCATGTTGTGTTTTGTTTTCTCATTGCTTTACGTGACTAGCCACATTCCTTTTGTCACACATTGAGTTTCATTATTTTGAATTCTGAATCTGTCGTTTACTTGTTTTACATCAGAATACGATGTATTTCTGGAGAATTCTGATATTCTTTTTGCGGTGTTGTACTTCCTTGCATTTCCATATTTCTGTGTCTACACATTGACATCTGCCTATATGGCATAATAATTCTTCCCACTTTATGGAGTGAGTTTATTTGAGAGTTTTGGTTTATACTTATCTTGTTCTTTTGTGTTTGGTTCTTGGTGAGCCCAGAAACATAATAGCTGGATAATTTCTTTTTAATCAATGTCACCGTTTAGTTTCAATATCACAGTTATATAGTCTTATCTGTTTATGGAAGTAGAAGGATAGTTTTGATTTGGAAGTGGGTTTTCCAGCCAGTCTATCTTTAGTCCCCACAGAGTTGGGTGTCACTCTTGCAATCCAGTTCTATGCCAGCCAGAGCCTCGTTATTGGTGCTGAGGGGTTGTTACCCTGGCCCATCATGCAACTGAATGTTTATGGCACTTATAGCACAAATAGCAGTATATCTGTGATTGTGAGATGTGGGTGGATTATTTCTCAGGTTCTACTGACAGAGTGTGACTGGTGCAGGAGTTTATGGGAAAATGTTATTGGTGGTCACCAGACAGAACAAGAGCAACACTGATACAGCTCTGCATATAATAAAAGTGGCTGTAATTACTCCATATATTTTAAGACCAATATCAAGAATCCTGGATCTACAAAATCACACATTTCAATGCTTGTGTTTCAATTTAAATTATCTTCTAATTTTCTGTTAATATTTCTCAACCTCTGTTTTATTTATGTATACCATTAGGTGTCTACATACTGTATATTTTCCCAGTCATCTGCCTGTTATTGACTTTTATTGTAATTCCATTATGTTAAGAAAATATACTTGTAGGATCAGAATTCTTTTCAATTAAAAATTTTTTTTACAGCTATGTCTGTGGTCTAACTTGATAAATGTCAAATATGCATTTTAAGTAAAATGTGTTCCTATCATTGTTGAGTGGGTTCTTATATAAATGTCATTTATGTCAAATTGATAGCATTCACATCTTTTATATTGTACTGATTTTCTATCTACTTTGTAAAGGATAATGGCATTGTATAATAGAATTTTGTATTCTACCAATTTCATCAGTTTTTGTTTCATGTATTTTGAAACTCAGTTTACAATCTTACATTTCTGAGTATTAACTCCTTTGATGAATTAATGCTTTTAAGATTATGAAATAAATGTCCCTATTAATATTATTGATTCTTAAATTTGAAATAGTTAGAGTATTTTGATAAGTTTTAACATGTATTTTTTCTATATTTTTTATAGTTGAGAAATTTTTTTTGTTCTAATATAATCTCTGCCTTTAAAAATGCTCTTGATTTTTTTATATTATCAATGGATACTTATCTTAACAAAATGCTTATTTTTAAGAAATGTGACTATTTCTGTTTAAATCTTTTAAATTTGTCAATTTTTTTAACATATTGAATATGATTTGTAGATACAGTTCTAAGAACATAATGAAATTTTCTTTGTGCACTCTTTCTATGTTCCACCACCTTCCTTCTCCATTTCTTTGTCTTTTTTTTTTTTTTAGTTTTTGACATAACATTTTGAATTCATATTATAAGAAAGGCCCAATATTTTATCCAATATAAGGTTTAGGAAGAGCAAAAAGGCCCTAGTTTAGTAGGAATACAGACAATGAGTATAAATAATGACTGAGTAGAATATTGAATGTTTCACCTATTTACAGTTGGTTTGTCATATATAACCTTTGTAATCTTGAAGAATGTTCCTTCTATATCTAATTGTAGAGAGATTTTTAAATCGTCAAAGGATGTCGAACCTTACCAAATGCTTTTTAGTATACATCTGTCGAGGTGTTCATATGGTTTTGTTCATTTTTAATAGAATGTGATTTATGATATTTGCTGATTTAGGAATGTTGACCCATCCACGTATTTTTTGTGATAAATTTCACTTGAGCATTATGTGTGATCTTTTTGATGTGGGTTTGGATTTGACTTGCTATTGTGTTGAGAATCTTTGCACATATGTTCATTAGAAATGGAGGGCTGTAGTTTTCATGTCTTGTGTCATGTTTGCTTGTTTTGGTATCAAAGTAATGCTTGCCTCATTAAAAAAACGTTTGGCAGAATTGAGTGAGGGTGCTAAAGTTCTATGAAATTCTCATATTTGAATCTCCATGTCTCTTTCAAGATCTTGGAAGTTTTCAACTATCATTTCATTTAGCACATTATTAGTGCTTTTTTCTTTTCTTATTCAGAATACCTATGATATGAATATTTGTTCATTTACTAAGGCCTTTTATTTTACATAGGCTTTCTTCAATCTTAATTATTTTCTCTATTTTTGTATGATTGGGTTATTTAAAAGTTCTTGGTCTCAAGGTCAGAAATTCTATGAAATATAGCATAAATACCTATATAAGTATGTTTAACATTATACTTCTGAAGTTTAAAATATCCAATACTGGTTCATCATTACTTGAAGCTGACTGGAGATAAAAGGGCAGGGATGGAAAATTATGCTCCAGCACTTCTGACTTATTGCTTGCAAAGAATGAGCTTTAACAGCTGGAAAATCAATCAAGTGCTGGTAGTTGAAGGTGATCCTGTTTACCCAGAAATTCTGAAAACAGAAGGGATGTGGTCAAGATGCTGGCAGCATCTGTTACAAGTTCTTACCTTTAGTCACTTGGTTATTCCTATTCCTCAAATTTACTTCATCCATGGCCTTATTAGTACAGATAATATTTAGTAACATCTAAAACACAGCAGGAGGGTTTAGTGGCACAAACTGTAATTCTCTGATGTTACAGTTAATTCTATAATCAGATTAGATATTTATTGTCTTTTTCTACCATTTATTCTAGAATTCTTTATTTCAACTGCAACCTTTGCTTGTTTTGTAGTAATTCACTTGGATAATTTCTGCTTCACTTTTCAAGCTGCTTTTTCTTGCAGTTGTTTAAATGTTTTTACTAGTGAACATCAAGAAACTTCTCTGGTTTTTAAAGCAACCACCTTAGATTTTCATGAGGACTTCTGTTTCCAGTATTACAATTCCTCTTGGTCTAGTGGCAAGAGAAATTTGAAATAATTTAGTTGCAGTCATAGTCTTGAGAACTTTTATTTTCCTAGCAGAAATGTTCATTACCCTAGAATTAGAATTTATATCTCAAGGACCCCAGAGGCTAAATTTGTATGCACAAGAAATGTGGATTTCCAAAAATAGGTACTGTGAATGATGGTATGAGAAATCCACTTCTGCTTTCCCTTTCTGTGAAACCCATGTATTCCAGCTGATAGGTATACAACACCAGATAAAAGTGGTTGATTCAAATGTTCTTTATCTTGATGGATAAGAATAACACCATACAGTATGCTGGGGTGTTTTTTTTTTTTTAAGGATTTATTTTGGAAAGGCAGATTTACAGACAGAAGTAGAGACAGAAAGATCTTCCATCCACTAGTTTACTCCCCAAGTGACTGCAATGGCTGGAACTGAATCAATCTGAAGCCAGGAGCTTCTTCCGGATCTCCCATCTGGGTGCAAGGTCTCAAGGCTTTGGGCCATCCTCTACTCTTTTCCCAGGATATAGCAGGGAACTGAATGTGAAATATAGCAGCCAGAACACTGGTATGGCTATGGGATCCTAGCAGATACAAGACAAGGATTTAGCCACTAGTCCTTAGCACTAGGCCCAAGTATGCTGTTTGAGAGAGTAATTTACAATAGTTTTGAGAGGCTATTCTAGCCTATTTGGTTGCTAATTTTTAGTTGATTTGATAGTCCTGATAATAGGATGAATGGGTTCCATAGTCATTTGTCCTTTGATGGACCTTTCTCATTTTCAACTGGGCTATTTGATTTGAATCAAATTTGTACCAGTATTCATGAAGGTAAGTTATGTTCTTGATAAAATTTTAGCTGATTTTTATATAATGTTCAAGGGTGGGACTTTGATTCATAATTTGGCAAACATAGATCCAATTTTTCCCAGCCCCATTTGTTGAAGAGGCTGTCTTCTCCCAAGATCAATTTCAGTTCACTTCTCAGAAATAAGTTACTATGTGTTGGCTAGTTTCTGGGATTTCCCTTCAATTCCATGTGTGCCAGTCCAGAGTGTTTTAATTACAATGACCCAGTAGTATGTCTTGAAACCTGTTTTTGTGATTCCACCAGCTTTTTTTGGGGGGGGGGGGATGTTTATTTTGGTTTTATTTGACAGAGTTACTGAGAGACAGAGACAGAGACTCCAATGTATTGGTTCATTCCCAAATGGCCACAATGGCTAGAGATGATTCAGTCTGAGACCTGAAGCCTCTGCTGGGCTGCAAAGGACTTCACCCTCTGCTGCTTTCCCAGGCCATGAACAGGGAGATGGATTGGAAGTGGAGCAGCCAGGACATGAACCAGCACCCATATGTGATTCTAACTCTGCAGGTAGAAGCTTGGCATACCACTACATGGTACCAGTTCCCAGTGCTATTTTTCTGTTTACAACTGCTTTATCTATTAGGGGTTTATTCTGTTTTCATATTAACGTTAGCATTTTCTAGATCTTAGAAGAAGGTGGTAGGTATTTTGATAGGGATCACGTTGAATCTAAATTACTTTGGGTTATATGGACTTTTTTTTTTTTTTTTTTTGGAAAGGCGGATATACAGAGAGGAGAGACAGAGAGGAAGATCTTCCATCTGATGATTCACTCCCCAAGTGAGCGCAACGGCCGATACTGTGCCCATCCGAAGCCAGGAACTTCTTCTGGGTCTCCCACACGCAGGTGCAGGTTCCCAAAGCTTTGGGCCGTCCTCGACTGCTTTCCTGGGCCACAGGCAGGGAGCTGGAAGGGAAGTGGGGCTGCCGGGATAGAACTGGCACCCATATGGGATCCCGGGCGTGCAAGGTGAGGACCTTAACCACTTGCGCCACTGCGCCGGGCCCTATATGGACTTTTTAATGATATCAATCTTACTAATCCACAAACATGTCAGGTTTGTCCATTCTTTGGTGTTGTCTTCTGTTTTTCCTTAATATTTTTTAGTTTTCATTATAAAGATCTCTCACATTCTTAGTTAGATTCATTCCAAGGTATTTATATATTTTAAAGATATTGATGGTGAATGGAACTGACTTTAGAAGTTATTCTCAGCCATGAAATCAATAATATATTCAAAGGCTATTGATTTTTGTGTGTGTGTTTTAGATCCTTTGACTTTTTCAAACTCTTACACCTTCCAGTGGTCTCTTAGTAGAATGTTTTGGTCCCTCCATATAGAGAATTATTGACATCTGCAAACAGATAGCTTGACTCTTTCCAATTTGTATCGTTTTATTTTTCTTACCTAATAGTTCAGGGTAAAACTTTTAGGAATACATTGAATAACAGTAGGGAAAGTAGTCATGCTTGTCTGGTTCTGGATCTTGGCAGGAATGCCTCAAAATTTTCCCATTAAATATGCTAGTTTTGGCTTTTTCATATATCGTTTTTACTGTATTGAAGAATGACCCTTTCATAGAAAGTTTAAGCTTTTTTAAAATCATGAAAGGATGTTGTATTTTAACATCTGTTGATGAATATATAGTTTTTATTCTTCAGCTTGTTGATGTATCACATTTATTGACTTGTATATGTTGAAGCATCCCAACATATTGTTGGTAAATACCACTTGATTGGGTTGAATGATCTTTCTGATGTGCTTGATTAACTACTATCTTGTTAAATATCTTATGTCTATGTTTATCAAGTATATTGGCTTATAGCTCTCTTCATTGTATCTTTTTCTATTTGGGGAATTAAGGTGATAGTGGTCTCTTAAATGAGATATGGAGATGTTCTCTTTCATTTGTTTTGAATAGTTTGTGAAGAATTGGAATCATTGATGTTTGAAAATTTTGGTAGAATTTAGCAGTGAATTTATGATCTTGTGCTTTTCTTTGTTGGTAATGTCTACTGTTGATTCAATTTCCATCTTAGTTATTGGTCTACTTGGGTTTTCCTTTTTTTGTTAAAGATTTATTTTTATTATTTTATTATTGGAAAGACGGATATACAGAGAGGAGAGACAGAGAGGAAGATCTTCTGTCCGATGATTCACTCCCCAAGTGAGCGCAACGGCCGATCCTATACCGATCTGAAGCCAGGAGCCTCTTCTGGGTCTCCCACACGGGTGCAGGGTCCCAAAGCTTTGGGCCATCCTCGACTGCTTTCCTGGGCCACAAGCATGGAGCTGGATGGGAAGCGGGGCTGCTGGGATAGAACTGGCACCCATATGGGATCCCGGGCATGCCACCGCGCCGGGCCCTACTTGGGTTTTCTTTGTAATCATGACTCAATTTAGGTAGATTGCATGTTTCCATAAATCCATTTCTTCTGTATTTTTCAATTTGTTGGCCTATCACTGTTTATTGTAAATCCTGGTGATTTCTTTTGTGTATCTGTGGTGTTTCTTGTTAAATTTCCCTTTCCATCTCTGACTTTATGATTTTGGTCTTCTACAGAATACCTTCATAGTATCAACTAGACTTCTACTTAATTGTAAGCTGGGTAATGTAGGTTACCTAAATTTACAAATAAATTAACAAAAGATGCATGTTATGAAGGAGCCGCATTATGAAAGCAGTGAGATTTAAAATTGTAATTGACTAGCATGTTGTATTTAGAATGAAATCTAGGAGAGCAATTGGACCTGACCATCTTAGTGGGTATTATTGCCACTCAATGAGGTAGCAATCAGAGGGGTAGGGAATGTAACTTCAGTTTGTTACTAAGGGTAAATATTTTGTAGTGTATATAGGCATTTAGATAAGTTTTTTTTTTTTTTATTGTTGCTTACACTGTATTGTGTAGTACAGTTTTATAGGCGCTGGGGATTCCCACCACCCCTCCCCATACCCCTCCCCCCATGGTGGATTCCTCCACCTTGCTGCATAACCATAGTTCAAGTTCAGTTGAGATTCATTGCTTGCAAACACATGCCTAGCATAAAGTTCAGCGTCTTATTGTCCAGATAAGTTCAGTGGCCTCCTGGGGAGACCTTCTATGGTCTGAAGATAGGTCTAACAGAGTAAAGATCCGGTCGGTTAAAAGCCCCAACAAGGCCTCAGTATCAATATACAACATTATGGAATTAATTGACATAGTATTGGGTAAACAATATGTTAAAAATAATGCAAGTTCCATTCTTCGAAACATCTGGGTTGAGACAGCATCAATGACACGTTCAAAAAATAACAAACAACCAAACAATAAATTACAGGTTAAATCAAGGCGAACATGTGGTATCTAATCTTTTGGGATTCACTCATTTCCCTTAGCATTATAGTTTCCAGTTGTGCCCATTTAGCCACAAAGAACTGCATTTTGTTTTTTTTAACAGCTGAGTAGTATTCCATGGAGTAGATGAACCAAAGCTTTCTTATCCAATCTTCTATTGATGGGCATTTCGGTTGCTTCCATGTTTTTGCAATTACTGATTGTGCTGCAATGAACATGGGGATGCATGTTGGTTTGTCGTAAAACAGGTGTTTTGGATATATTCCTAGGAGTGCTATTGCTGGGCCATATGGCATGCAGATTCCGAGTTGTTTGAGTGTTCTCCAGACTGATTTCCATAAAGGCTGTACCAATTTGCAGCTCCACCAGCAGTGGAGTAGGGTTCCCTTTTCCCCGCATCCTCGCCAGCAAGCGTCGTTGGTGTTCTTGTTTATGTGGGCCAATCTTACTGGTGTTAGGTGGTACCTCATCGATGTTTTAATTTGGATTTCCCTTATTGCTAGGGAGCTGGAACATTTTTTCATATGTTTGTTTGCCATTTGGACTTGTTCCTTTGTGAAATGTTTGCCCATTTCCCGTGCCCATTTCTTGAGTGGCTTGTTTGTTTTGGTTTTTTGGTTGTTTTGAAGTTCTTTGTATATCCTGGAAATTAGCCCCCTATCGCCTATATCGTGTGCAAAGATCTTCTCCCACTCTGTGGGTTGCTTTTTTACTTTGTTGATTGTTTCCCTTGCTGTACAGAAGCTTCTTAGTTTGATGAGGTCCCATTTGTTTATTCTGTTCTCAACTGCTATTGCTTTTGGTGTCCTTCTTAGAAAGTCGGAACCTACTCCTAGGTCTTGCAGTGTATTTCCTACATTTTCTTGCAAGAGTTTGAAGGTTTCTGGATATAGGTTTAGGTCTTTTATCCATGTAGATTGGATCTTAGTGTATGGTGATAGATGTGGGTCTATCCTTTTGTTTCTACAGGCTATCAGCCAGTTGTCCCAACAACATTTACTAAAGAGGCCTTCCCACTTGCTTGAGCTATCATTGGTCTTTTTGTCAAAGATTAATTGGCTGTATTTGTGTGGGTTCCCTTTTGGTGCTTCTATTCTATTCCATTGATCTTCTTTTCTGTCTTTGTGCCAGTACCAGGCTGTTTTGATAACCACTGCTCTATAGTATGTCCAGAGGTCCGGGATTGTGATTCCCCCTGCTAATCTCTTATTTTTCAGGATGGTTCTAGCTATTCGTGGTTTTTTGTGTTTCCAGATGAACTTTTGAATCATTGTATCCAGTTCCGTGAAGAATGTTTTGGGCAATTTGACTGGAATTGCGTTGAAAATGTATATTGCTTGTGGTAGTATAGACATTTTAATGATATTGATTTTGCCTATCCAGGAGCACGGGATGTTATTCCATCTTTTGAGGTCTTGTTCAATTTCCTTTTTAAATAGTTTGTAGTTTTCTTCGAATAGGTCTCCTACGCTTTTGGTTAGATTTATTCCCAAATACTTCATACTTCTCTCTGCTATTTTGAATGGTATCCTGTTGGTTAGATCTTCTTCCATCTTGGTGTTATTTGCGTACACTATGGCTGTTGATTTTCGTTCGTTAATTTTGTACCCCGCCACTCTGCCAAACTCTCGTATAAGTTCTAGCAGTTTCTGTATTGATTCTCCTGGTTTTTCTATGTATAGGATTATGTCATCTGCATATAGTGAAAGCTTGACTTCTTCGTTTCCTATACGTATGCCTTTGATTTCTTTTTCTTGTCTTATGGCCTCTGCAAGTACCTCTAGGACTATGTTGAATAGCAGTGGTGATAGCGGGCACCCTTGTCTTGTACCAGATCTCAGTGGGAAGGGTTCTAGCTTTTCTCCATTCAGTATGATACTGGCGTTGGGTTTTTCATAAATTGCTTTAATTATGTTGTGGATTTTCCCATCTATGCCTACTTTGGCTAGAGTTTTTAGCATGAAGAGGTGTTGGATTTTGTCGAAAGCTTTTTCTGCATCTATTGAAACTATTATGTGGTTCTTGTTTTGCAGTTTTTGGATATGGTTTATAACATTTATGGATTTCCGAATGTTGAACCATCCCTGCATTCCAGGGATGAATCCTACTTGATCCGGATGAATGATCTGTCTGATGATTTTTTGAATTCTATTGGCTAGGATTTTGTTGAGAATTTTAGCATCAATGTTCATCAGAGAGATAGGTCTGTAGTTTTCCTTCTCTGATGGTTCTCTGTCCGGTTTTGGGATTAAGGTGATGTTGGCTTCATAGAATGAGTTTGGGAGGGTTGCTTCCTCCTCTATTGTTTTGAAGAGCTTGTAGAGGATTGGGGTTAGTTCTGTTCGGAATGTTTTGTAGAATTCTGTAGTGAAGCCGTCTGGGCCTGGGCTTTTTTTCGTTGGGAGATCCTTGATGACTGTTTCAATCTCTACCTCGGTTATGGGTTTATTTAATTCTGCAGTTGCCTCCGGACTGAGTTTTGGTAAGTGGTGGGAGTCCAGGAACTTTTCTATTTCTTGGTGGTCCTCAAATTTGTGGGAGTACAGTTCTTTGTAGTAATTTCTAATTATTTTCTTAATGATTGCAGTGTCTGTTGTTATGTTGCCTTTTTCATCTTTAATGCTATTGATTCTCACTTTCTCTTGTTTTTTTTTGGTCAATCGGGCCAGTGGAGTGTCTATTTTGTTTATTTTCTCAAAAAACCAACTTTTTGATTTGTTGATTTTATGTATAGTTTTTTTGATTTCTATTTGGTTTATCTCCTCCCTTGTTTTGATGATTTCTTGTTTCCTATTGTGCGTGGGACTCTTCTGCTGCTGTTTTTCCAGATCCTGGAGGTGTGTGGTTAGTTCCTGTATTTGGCGTCTTTCTTGGGCCTTGACATGCGCTCCGATTGCAATGAATCTACCTCTTAGCACTGCTTTGGCGGTGTCCCACAAGTTTTGGAATGTTGTATCAGAGTTTTCGTTGGTTTCCATGAATTTTTTGATCTCATCTTTAATTTCTTCTCTGACCCATTGTTCGTTTAATAGCATATTGTTCAATTTCCAAGAGTGCCTATACTTCCTGGGGAGTTTTGAGTTGTTGATTTCCAGTTTCATCCCATGGTGGTCTGAGAGGGTACATGGTATGATACTAATGTTTTGGAAGTTGTTTAGATTCGCTTTATGTCCTATCATGTGATCGATTCTGGAGAAGGTGCCATGCACCGCTGAGAAGAATGTATAGTCTGTGGCCTTAGGATAAAAAGTTCTATATATGTCTACTAAGTCTAGTTGTTCTATTGTTTGTGTGAGCTCTGTTGTTTCTTTGTTGAGTTTTTGTTTCGTGGACCGGTCCATTGTTGTTAGAGGTGTGTTGAGATCGCCTACAAGAATTGTGCGGGTGTCTATGTCTTCCTTTAAGTCTGTAAGTAATTGCTTTACGTAACTAGGTGCATTAAGATTCGGTGCATAAACATTAATGATGGTGATTGCTTCTTGATGGATCATTCCTTTCACCAGTATAAAATGGCCTTCCCTGTCTCTTTTGATATTAGTTAGAATGAAATCTATTTCATCTGAAATTAGGATAGCTACCCCAGCTTTTTTTTCTCGTCTATTGGCGTGAAATATCTTTTTCCATCCCTTCACTTTCAGTTTCTTTGCATCCTTTCTGGTTAGATGCGTTTCTTGTAGGCAACAGATGGTTGGGTCTTGTTTGATGATCCATTCTATTAATCTCTGTCTTTTGATTGGTGAATTTAGACCATTTGTGTTGAGAGTTAAAATTGAGAGTTTGCAATTTTGCCCTGCCATGTGATTGTGTTGTGTGTGTGTTGTTGCCAATGTAGTTGTCTTGTTTGTGCAGCTTTTAGTTTGGAGACCTTCTTATTTGCCAGCTTTGTTTGTGATTTGCCTCCTTTTTGTCCGGGACTAGTGCATTTCTAAGGAGACTTTGCAGAGCTGGTTTTGTGTAGACATATTCTTCTAGTTTTTCTTTGCTATTGAAGTATCTGATTTCGTTCTCATATACAAATGAGATCTTTGCTGGGTAGATTATTTTTGGTTGACAGTTGTTTTGTTTCAGGACTTGGAAGATCTTTGTCCATTCTCTCCTTGCTTGTAGGGTCTCTTCGGAGAAGTCAGCAGTGATTCTGATGGGTTTTCCCCTGTATGTGATCTTTTCTCTACTTCGTGCTTGTCTCAGGATTCCTTCTTTGTCTTCATTGGAGTAGAACCTGAGCACCGTGTGTCTGGGTGAGGATCTCTTTGGATCATGTCTGTTGGGAGTTCTCTGTCCATCCTGTATGCGGGGTGGATTCGTGTTCCAAGTGTTTTGGAAGTTTTCCTGTATAATTTCATCAAGCACTGCTTGCATCCCAGATTCTCTTTCTACTCCCTCAGGGAGGCCGATGATCCGAATATTCAGTTTTCTAAGGTAATCCTTCATCTCTTGCATCATTTTATTAGTTTTGCTGAGGTTTGTCTCCAGCTGTTTAATTCGCTGGGCACTTTCATTTTGTGTGTCTTCTGTTTCAGAGATCCTTTCCTCTGCCGCATTTATTCTGTTGATGAGGCTTTCAATCTTATTCTCTTGGGCATCCAGTTTGGTTTTGATTTGTTGTATTTCGGTGATTATGCGGTTCTGGTAGTCTTCCAGCTTTGTGTCCACGTCTCTGAGAAATTTTAGCATTATTTTCATCAATTCCTTTGCTGGTAACACGTCCATGTCTTCATCTCGCATCGCCGATATTGATAATGGCTTTTGGCCCTTGTTTGGTGGGGTGCTGGCTCTTTCATCTGGAGCACAGCTCTTTCTGGTGGTTTTTCCCATTGCGTTGGTGTATTCTGGTGGGGCAAATGAACCCGTGTGTTGAGGGGCTGTCAGGTGCTTTCCTGTAGAGATTGGAGCCTGCAGGCGTGGTGTTGCCGGGCGTGGTAATTTTCAAGGCACTGTTGGTGCGTTCTCAGGGCCCGGGGCTGAAGAGCACCACCTTGGGGGCCCAGTGGATTCCAGGCACACTCTGGGCACCTCTTCAACAGGTGTGACACCCCAGGGCGTGGAGGGATGGAGGCGCTCTCTGGGTGTGCCCCCTGCACGGGAATCCACAGGACTTAGAAGGTTTTATGTGCTTTCTCCCTGCGTTCTCCGTGTCAGGGACTGCAAGGTTTTTCAGAGCCCACCTGGTGCGTCTCCCACACACGGGACTGTGGGTGAGGCACTTTCCAGGCGTGGCTCTTGTGCAGTGAATCCACCACTCGTGGTGTGTGGGTGTTCAGAGCCCCTGCTCCTGTGTGGCTCTCTCACACCGGCCCTTAGCGGGGGAGTGGCCCAGGCGCCCTGTTATTATTTCATGGCAGGTTCGCACCGTGTCAGTGTGATGCAGGAGTTTTCAGAGCTCTCCTGGTGGGTCGCCCACGCTCAGAACTGCGGGGTGGGAGGCGAGGGGTGAGCAGTTCACCCTATGGGAGTGGTACCTGCGTGTCGGGGACACACAGCGCTACACTTCCCAAGTCTCAAAGCTCCCCTGACATCTGACACCTGCGCTGTGGAGGCGGCTGCTGCAGGCGGGGCCGCCTAGTCTGCTCGGCTGCTGCAGGCGGGGCCGCCTAATCCGCTCGGCTGCTGCAGGCGGGGCCGCCTAATCCGCTCGGCTGCTGCAGGCGGGGCCGCCTAGTCCGCTCGGCGCAGCGACCAGGGTCTTCCCGATGTTATCGCGCTTCCACCAGGCAGGATGTGGAGGACTCCAGATCCTCACCAGCAGCCTCTGCGCACTGAGACGCACTGGCCCTCTCAGTGTAGGAACATCCGAGGCGCCTTCCTGGTGCCCCCTCAGCCACCAACACCACTGTGCGTAGTTCCCAAGGCATAAACCCGACAGCTTCAGTCTCTCTGCCCCGCGTTCTCAGAGGCTGGACCCTCAGTAGGGGGTCAAGGAATGCGGAGGCTACCACGTCAACCCCCCGGCTCACCAAACGTCCGGCCGCTGCAGTCTGCCTCCACCTCCCGCCGGCGACGGTCCGCCCGATCTCCCCGCCTCCGGGCTGTCCGCGTCTCCCGTCAGGCCGCTTTCAAAAGTGACTCAGCAGGTCTGGAGTGGGATGTCGGTTTCTCTACCTTTGCCCTGCTCCGTTCTCGCTGTTCTTCCGAGTTGTGTGGATCTTTTTGGCTCCACACTGTCCCAGGGAGCCTCACGGACCTCTCCCTGCGATTCCCTGCTGTTCCACTTTGCTGCTTCTGTAACTTTCTATCCCTCTTTCACTGGACGCTCTCTCACAGCCTTCCTCCTACGTCGGCCATCTTCTCTCCTGACCCTAGATAAGTTTTTGAAACTTGAGAAAAAAATTTTAGGTACAGATACAGATTTGGGAATCATCAACCTATAGTGGCAGTTGAAACCTGAGAGGGTCTAGAATGTGTGTATAATATATGAAAAAAATTAAATGTACTGCAGCACCAGGGAAATATTCATGAATCAGAGACAAATAATTTACCAAAAGGACCTGTAAATTAACAGCCAAAAAGGAAATAAATTTTATTTTGTTTACTACAAGAAACACAGGCAGAAGAGTGCATCTAGAAAAAAAAATAAGCTTAAGATTAAATAGTACAGTGGTGTTTTTAGTTAGACATGTACTGGAAAGTGGTTTTTGAAGTTAACTATTAGTTATCGCTGATGCTATTATCCAACAGATAATGAATTTGTTTAATTTTTGTGATGTTAAACCCATATGTTACCAGGTATTCTGTAATCTTCTTTCTAATTTAGTGTAAGTTTTCTGTATTTTGGACTTGTTCTATATGATGGACTTATTTTAATAACAAAGATAAATTATAGTATTTCATGTAAAATTCTATACTTTGAGTTTTCCCACCATTTGCAATGATTATGTAAAATAAACCATCTTTAAAAGTATAAAACATAATGTGAAACCATGAGTTAAACTGATTAAATTATTGCTTTCAGAAATAGATCTTGAAATACTTTCCTATTAAAGTGATACTATGCCATATATGTGCTTTTAAAAATTTATTCAAGTCCTTTAATATCTACTAAAATTTTACCAGGATACAATGCTTGGGTATTATTTTAAAGTGATAGCTGCAAAATACCACCTAAAGCATAGACACTAGTGGTGTGGTCAAAGATACTGCCACAAAGCTTACCTTTCATAATTATTATGCTGCTAATTGCCTGTTTGAAAAATTAATTCTGCAGTTTTTTCTTTGATCCTTGAATACCTGGACTCTTTCTTGCACCCAAGCATTTACCAAATAATGAGTCTAAATTTATTAATTCCCTTCATTCTTCACTCCTTCCTTCATTTTCCTTCCTTTAAATTTTAGAGGTAACATTTTTTAATCTACATTATAGTCAAAACCTTCATGGGCCAACAAATCAGAAGTTCAAGTAAAAAATAGTAAGATCGTAGTTCTTCAGGAATATATGTAAAAACTATAAGCTTTTGTAATCAAATGAGATAGCTGTTTCACCCATGTAGAGTTTTTTTCTAAAAAAAATCATAGATAATTAAAATACAGTATAATAACCGATTTGGCAAAAGTATATGCAGCAATACTGAAAACCACAGATATATCTTGCCTTTTGTTTTCTTTTTCTTTGATGGTTTAACATTTTATGTCCCCCTTGTAATGGAGAGTATGCTGTCTTTGTCTTTCTGAGTTTTACTTATTTTACATGATACACTTCTGTTACATCCCTTACTGTGTAAATAGTGGAATTTATGCTGCCTTTTTTTTTTTTTTAGCAAAAACAAGATTTATGAAGTCAGAAGCTTCCTGCTCCAGCAGTAGGTGGAGCATTGGACGTTGAATTTTATTTTCATAGCTGAATAATATTCCATTGCATATATGTATATGCCACATTTTTTTTTAATTGGAAAGGCAGATATACAGAGAGGAGGAGAGACAGAAATATCTTCTGTCCCCAAGTGGCTGCAGTGGCTGTTGCTGAGCCAATCCGAAGCCAGGAACCAGGAGTTCCTCTGGGTCTCTCACATAGGTGCAGGGTCCCAAGGCTTTGGGCTATCCTCTGCTGCTTTCCCAGGCCACAAGCAGGGAGTTGGATGGGAAATAGGACTGTGGGAGACCCAGAAGAGCTCCTGGATCCTGGCTTTGGATCCACCCAGCTCCAGCCGTTATGCTCACTTGGGGAGTGAACCATCGGATGGAAGATCTTCCTCTCTGTCACTCCTCCTCTCTGTATATCCGCCTTTCCAATAAAAATAAATAAATCTAAAAAAAATTAAAGAAAACACGTAAAATAGTATATTTATATTTCTACTCCTAATGGTGTTTATGCTTATGTTGACATCCTTTTATTCCACATGTGTTATAAATCACAAATAGATTGTCATTTGCTTTAAACAGTTATTTTGTATTTTTATTTTACTTTTTTGGAGCTTATATATCCTTTATGAGCATTAAGACTGAAAAAATATATTGTACCATAAATAAGATTTGGGACAGTATAATTTCTTTAAGTATATAAGCTACCTACAAGTAGGACAAATATGATATCTATCCATTGACATATTACAGAGTATATGAATATGTGTCCAGATTTTAATTCTTAAATTTTATTAATGTTATGATATAGTGTTTTGATATAATTTTTTAAAAATTTATTTAGTTTTATTGGAAAGTCAGATATGCAGAGAGGAGGAGAGACAGAAGAAGATCTTCTGTCCATTCATTAACTCCTCAAGTGACAGCAATGTCTGGAGCTCAGCCAGTCTGAAACCAGGAGTCAGAAACTTCCTCCAGATCTCTCACGCAGGTGGAGGTTCCCAAGGCTTTGGGCCATCCTCAACTGCTTTCCCAGGCCACAAGCAGGGAGCTGGATGGGAAGTAGCCCTGTTAGGATTAGAACCAACCCTCATACGGGATGCTGGCATGTTCAAGGCAAGTACTTTAGCCACTGGGCCACCATGATGGGCTCTTTAGATACAATTTTAATATATAATACTTACTGTTTCATTATTTTTAAAAATTTTTGTGATACATACTGTAATTTACTTTAAATTACCGGCTTAAAATTCTCTTCTAAATAAAGAGTTCAGCAAGTAAAAAACATGGAATACCACTCTTCAGCAAGAATATACCTAAGGGCTATAAATAATTATCAAATCCAAGATTTCAGTTTTACTCATTTATTTTTAAAATTGTATATATTACTTACTACATTTTAGGAAAATATTTGTCTTTTTGAATCTGGCTTTTCATTAAATACAATGGTCTCTAATTATATCCATTTGGTTGCCCAAGACAGGATTTTCATTTTTTAGTGTGAGATCATTATAAGGCAAAAGTTAAAGAACTCTATGTATGAATGAGAATTGTCAGATAAAGCAAGTAGTGTTTACCCTAAAATTTCTCATTTTTTTTAGATTTATTTTTATTGCAAAGTTAGATATACAGAGAGGAGTAGAGACAGAAATATCTTGTGTCAGATGATTCACTCCCTAAGTGACTGCAGCAGCCGGTGCTGCATCAATCCGTAGCCAGGAGCCCAGATCCTCCTCTGGGTCTCCCATGTAGGTGCAGGGTCCCAAGGCTTTGGGCTTTCCTGGACTGCTTCCCAGGCCACAAGCAGGGAACTGGTTGGGAAGTGGGGCTGCTGCGGGATGAGACTGGAACACATATGGGATCCCGGTGCCTTCAAGGCGAAGATTTTAGCCACTAGACCACAGTGCTGCCCCCCCACCCCCGTTTTTAGATCAGTGTCAGTTTATCTCTGTTTTTAGCCTTCTTAATTTTTAAAAGTTATTTATTTTGTTCTATGATACAGTTCTGTAGGCTTTTGGATTTTGCTTCTTCCTTACCCAGGCTCCTGCCCCATTAACCTCCAACTAATTTTTCTCATGTCATTACAATAGTATAGTCCTTCATAATCAGTCATAAGTTCATTATTCTGCTATTTAACTGTATCCTGACATTGTAAGCATGAACATTGGCAGAGTCCAGTATCCTGCTGTCAAGATACATTCAACAGTTTCATTAGGAAACCATCTTTGATTTGGAAGTAGAGATGCATACTGTATTGTATCTTCACATCTGTGTGTGATAGTCTCTATGCACAGTTACTATGCATCTGCATAAATGAAAAGCCATAAATCAAATTCAAAAGAGACATTAAAATAGTGCTCAGGTTTCCTAGCTATCAGGGAATACAAATAAATTCACATTGAAGCTCCACCTAATTCCAGTGACATTGGCCTACAGTCAGAACTTACAACACTTGCTGGTGTGGATGTTGGGAGAAAGGTACCCTTCTTCACTGTTTGTGGTAGTGCAGACTACTGCAACTATTATGGAAGTCAGTATGGAGAGTGCTAAGAGAACTGAAGATTGACCTGCTGTATGACCCAGCTATCCCACCCAGCTATCCCACTTCTGGAAATATATCCAAATGAAATGAAATCTGCGTATGAGAAAGGGATTTGTAATCCTATATGTACAGCAGCACAAGCTACAATAGCAAAGACGTAAAAATAACTCAGATTCCCATCAAAAGAGAAGTGGTACATCTACTCAATGGAATATCACTCAGACATTTAAAAAATGAAATTCTGTCATTTGCAACAAAATCGTTACAACTAGAGACCATGATGCTCAATGAAACAAGTTGATCCCAAAAGGACAAATATCATATGTTCTGTTTTAAGGCAAGCTCCATTCAATATATGAGATCAATATCCCTTTTAGTACTGTTTTTCCTGCAACTCATAGGTTGTAACATATATGTATTTTTATTATGCATTCAAAAAAAGTTTTTCTCACAGGTGACACAATAGCATCATTTGCTTCAGGAAGCTTTTTGATTATTTTTCATTACTTCAATGACACATTGGTCATTCAGTAGCATGTTCTGTAACTTCATGTAAATTTTGTTTTTCTCTGTTAGTGATCACTTTTATGTTAAAGTGTTCTAGATAAAGTAGTTTAAAGAGCATTCATTAGTTAATGATTGTTAACATTTTGCCATGTTTTCTTCACATGCCAATATTGTATGTACACATAGAATTTTTCTTGAAGGCAGTTTTTAAAATGTAGTATTTGTTTAATTTTTCAAGGTACAGATCCTTAGGCTCAGGGATTTGCCTTTCACTTGCTCCCTCCCCTAACTTCTCCCCTCAACTGATTTCCCCCATATTATTATAATAGCATAATCTTTCAACAATAGTCACAAGTCCAGTTATTTTATTATTTAAATGTATCATAATATTGTATGTATAGACCATGGTAAAAATAAAAGTTCAACATCCTCTTGTCAAGATATATTTAAGAGTTTCCATTGGGAGTCCATCTTTGATTCAGAAGTAGAAATGCTTGCTGCAAAGTATCTCCATAGTGTATTTGCCTCCATTACATAGTTCCTTTAGATAAATATATGTGTATGCATTCTTACCTATATAACCAAAGATCTTGTATTTACCATAAAGGTGGCCTTATATCAGAGAGAACATATGATATTTGTCCTTTTGAGATTGGCTTATTTCATGGAGCATAATTTTCTGTAGTAGGGATGATTTTGTTGCAAATGATACAATATCATTCTTCTCAATGCCTGAGTAGTATTTCATAGAGTAGATGTACCGTGAATCAAATTTTTATAAAGACTGGCTTTTTTTAAAAAAAAACTAACAATGGTATGTAATATGTACAAATCAAAGCAGGATAATCAATATTTTTTCTTCATTAATATTGCTTTCTGGTTGGAATCTTGCAGCTTTTTCTTGTGCTTGCTCATCATATACACTGGCTATTGTGAACTATTATCTCTAGTGTTATGTAGTACTAGGAACTAAGTGATTAAAGGACTTTTCTCTCTTGCACTCAGTTTATTTTTCTCTTACTATGCTCTGTTTAAATAATTTCTATTGGCGTAAATTCAAGCTATCTAATTTCTAGTATACTATTAGTATCTTCAGAAACTGTATTTAAGAACATGGACAAAAGATTTTCCCGTATATCTACTTAACATGATCTTTTGCCTGCCTTATATAGCATATGCAATTAGTATAATATATAAATATTTTAGTAGTTTTTGTTTTCTGAATGAGGCTCAGACTTTTTAAATTTTGTTTTTTGGGTAATAGAAGTTTTTTACTCATTTGTGTGTATGTGTATACATATATATATATTTGATAGGTAGGGATATGAGAATAAAGGAGGGGGAAAAGGAAGGGAGAGATATCTTCTATCTGCTGCTTTACTCCCCAAATGTTCAAATTGCTTGAAACTAGGCCAGGATGTAACCTTCTTTGTTTTTGTTTTGTTCTCTCTCTTTTCTTCAAGATTGAAATTGTTCACTTGTTTGTTTTGGTTTATTATTCAGGGAGAATATTATTCACTTTTTGGTTCTTTCTTTCCTGTCGTGGGTTATTTGCTCAAACCTACTTTCTGATCATTAGTTAGCTAAAGATTCAAGGTAGATTGTGCTTGAGCTCCCATTTCTGTTAGTTTGCTCTCCTCGATTCAACGGTTCTGTGAAGCACATGCCTGTGCTTCAGCTTGGAAACTTGCTGTGGATAATAAGATATAGTAATCATGTCATTTAACATTTTCTTTTTGGGGGCAGGGGTTACTGTCACCTGTATCTGAGATATAATAATTGAAGTCTGCTGCTATGTACATTTTTCCAAATTTTAGAATATTAGGTTGGAAGGGTAGATCTGGCTTATATTTATTTTTTCATATTTCTTTCTTACAATTAGAAATGCGTGTTCTCATGTAATTTGTATCTTTATGGTGGGAGAACTGTTAAATGGTAATGTATGTAAGAATATTTCAAAAAGTTTATGGAAAATGGGATTAAAAGGTTATGTTGCAAAAGTTTTTGAAACATGCATATGACGAGTCTTAAAAATTTTGATGCAGTGGCAGTACAGAATATTGTGCTGTTGCCTGCAACTCCAGCATCTCATATGAGTGCCTAGTCTGGCTGGTTCATTTCCAATCTGACTTTTTGTTGATATGCTTGGGGAAGCAGTAGATGATGACCCAAAAACTTGGGCTCTGAAACCTGCATAGGAAACCAGGAGGGGGGCTTTTTGGCTCCTGGCTTCTGGGTTCATCCTAAATCCACTCTAGCTATTGCATGGGCTGAACCAGTGAATGAAAGATCTGTATGCATGTCTCTATAATTCTGCCTTTCAAATAGATTTTAAAGATTTTAAACTTTTTTCATGGAAAATGCATGCTAAAATGCACATGAATTGCAGTATTCTTGCACCACAATCAACATTCTCATTTTGTTTTCCATGAACTTTTTGAAGTAACTTTATAAATTATTTCATATAGAATATATGAGTAAATATTATTCCATGGCATTTTCTAATTTTTCCTCATTCTTTTTTTGTCATCTTTATATGTCATTTAGCTTTCTTCATTATACATATATGTGCATATGTATGTATTTTATATATGACTCTTAAAAATAAGTCTATACTATATCCCGGCATTTGTCTCTTATTTATGGTATTTTTCTATGCAAAATTTTTTGTTTTAATGCAGTCAAATATGTAAGTATTTTCTCATAATGTGTGAGCTTAAAGGACTATGTATATGCTAAGATTATCAACATATTTATCTAAATCCTGTTTTTACTAGTATGCTTTCAATCTTAAACTCTTATACTCTTTTTAAATTTGATTAAAAGTAGAGTTTTCAGCCCAGCACAATAGCTCAGTTGGCTAATATTCCCCTTGCAAGCACTGTAGTCCCATATGGACACTAATTCCTGTCCTGACTGCTCCACTTACGACACAGCTCCCTAATTATGGCCTGGGAAAGAAGCAGAAAGTCCTTGGACCCCTGCACCCATGTGGGAGACCTGGAAGAGACTTTCAACTTTGGATTGGCTTAGCTCCTGCTGTTGTGGCCATTTGGGAGTGAATAAATAAATCTTTAAAAAATAAAAGTAGTGTTTAATCAGGTAAGTGAATTTTAAATGAAGTGAAATATATCTGAATTTCCAATTCTTATTTTAAATTATGGAAAGCAAACTACTCCTTTTCATTTCCTTTATTGTGCTATTCCAACAGTTGTATTTTTAAATATAAATAATATATTAATTTTCATATAATAAATAACAGATATAATTTAATTTCCATCAAGTACAAATTTTAAATTCTCTGTTTACAAAAATAAAATTAAGAAATTACAAACATTAGTTGCTTCATAATTAGCTGCTTCCTTCCTCATTAGGAGTACTTAAAATGTTAGATTCCTTGACTTTTATTACAACAGACTCGGGAGACCTGGAGTTGATTGTTATTGCCAACATGAAAGTGGTGCAGCTGTTCTACAGCTCCAATTCTTGATCAATGAGGTAAGGACATTTTTACTATTTGAAACACACACATACCTATGCTTCAGATTGAGTATTCCTTATCCAAAATATGTGCAAGTGGAAGTATTTCTTCTTTTTAATTCTTGTTAAAATTTTGGAAATTGCATGTGCCTAATGATATGTGTTGGGACAAAAACTAATCCCAACACAAAACTGATTTATATTTCATGTATGTGTTATACACATATCCTGGGGGTAATTTCACACAATACTTACAGGTTGCCTGCATTTTTTACTATGACTTGATACATGAAATCAAATATGAAGACTTTCACTGCAGTGTCATTTCAGCACTAAAAAAGCTTCAGACTTTGGAGGAGTATTTTGGATTTGGGGTTTTCATATTAGGGATTTTTAACTTACAGCTGACATATCTTTATTATGATTCTAAATGCTTAAATTTTGTAATTTCATTCTTTGTCATATTAAAAAACTATACCTTTGTATTTGTCAGTTTATTAAATTTAAAAGAAAATTTAGCAAAAATCTAGTTTTGTGGCTATATAGTATACTTTACTTATTTAAATAACCTAAAGAAAAACTGAAAATTCTTTCATAACTTCACTAGCTATTGATTCTTTTCCATTCACTTTTTTTTCCACCAACCTAAATTTTATAATGCATTCCAACCCTCATTTGTTTTGTCTTTCATGACATAGCCTATGGCTGTTTTAACTGTTTACACATGGTCTTTTATCACCATATACAATTGTTGATATATGTATTTATATGTATATATCTACCAGTATTATAACAATTAGCTGTTTACTGTATCATTGATGTTTATGAACCAAGGTGATGAAAAACTCTCATAAAACAAAAACATAGTTACCAATATCAGAAAGATTGTAGATCTTCATGGATTCAAGCTAGGTAGAGTTTTTGCTGTAGATGCTGGGGTATCTTAAGTAAAGCAGTCCGCACAAAAATACTTCATACAGTACCACATTTAGGTACTTGGAAGGTTGAACTTGGTGTCCTAAAAAAAAAAAAAAAAGGCTGTGATCTAATAGCATGAAGAGAATCTTTTGTAAATCTCAGTGTAAATTTTCATATGTATATGAATATGTATATTACATGTTTTCCTACAAATTTAAAACACAAATGCCTCAAAGAATTTCATGTCATATTTGCTTGAGGCAAGAAGAATTTCTCATATTGGCAAACATACATGTTTACATTTCTTGATTTAAAATTTCTCAGAGTACTCTGAAATCCTACTAACTTCTAAACTTAAGTCACTTTGAAAACAGAATTGATAAGGTACCAGAAATAAATTTCTCTAGAAACAGCTTATTGTGGTAGCTAGTAATTATTATCTAGAATGCTAACCTTTGTGAGATCTCAATGATGCAGGGTAGTTTCTAGTTTAGGTATCTCAGATTTTGTCTTCTTTATGGATCTGTTCTGGTTGGCATAATTGCTTCCATGTGGCTCATTCTGCCCTTGATACTCTGAGTTTTCTTCAGGTTCTCCAATTTGTCCCCCTCTGGTACATAACTAAGAATAAAGGCAAGTCTTCAGTGTACTTGTGTTGCTTACAGCTTCTCTTTGAACTTTCCACCTTCAAACTCCTCACGTTAAGTCTCTGTACTTGTCCCTTGCATTTTGTGTTTTTTGATGCCATAAATGGTATTTTCACAGTTTTAAATATTTTCACAGGTATTAATAAAGTATGCAACTTGTAGATTCACTTTGTTTTTATAAATGATCCCTCAGCATTCTGTTGAGGTGCATGCTGGCTTGGGTCTGGTCCCACTTGGTACTAATATGCTCAGCGGTTTTGCAAACTTTATCACAGAAGTACCACTAAGGTGCTTGCTGATTTTATTCAGGTATTACTTAAGATATTGTTGAATACATGCTGCTTTATTTTTAATTCCATTGATTTGGCCATGTTGTATCCTTTGTATAGCAGATAATTATCCATTGTAGAGAATGTTTTATTAATCTCCATATCATATTCTGATGTGGAACTAATCCTAATTCCACATCTATGAGAAATCAAATCATCATCTTATATCTCAAAAAAAATCTATTTTATATATGTGTGTATATATATATATGTATCATGTTAAGTGTTTCTAAGGAATCCTAATAATTTTCTAGTTTGTATACAGGAGCATAAATCTATTCTACAAGTGAAAAAAAATTCAAGCAAAAAGCCAGATACCAGGGGGACCAGGAATTTCCTTTTGTCCTTGGAGAGCCCCTTTGAAGTAAACCTTTAAAAGGTGCATTCCTCACCATTAGTATGCGTCTCTTTTTTCTCCACTTTTCCTCCTGCCACTATGGCAGGGGGTAAGGGTCCTTTCTATCTCAGAACCTTCCTCCTCCCCCCCACCCCCCGTCACTAGGACGGGAGTCTTCTTTCTCAAGTTTTCTAATAAATCTTGCTTTAAAACTAAAAAAAAAAAAAACTCAAAAATTCTGAAGGCATGTATAGGGTAGATTTTGTTGGATGGTCTGGAAGTATGTGACTTCATGTTAAATACATATACCAGTTACTATTTTTAGGTATATAAAATATACTTTTAATATTTATATAGTTCAAATAACTTACATACATTTAGAAATGTTTTTATGAATTAACCACAGATACATAATTATAAAAAGTCATAGGATAAATGTACATTTCTTGTTTGGGAATTGTCACAGCACTGAATTTAAATTCTTCCTCTTTTAATTCTTTTTTTATAATAGACTTATTTTTGATGAGAGTTATGTAGTTGAGAAGGATGTATGACTATGTGGGCCATTGTTAGGGTGGGAAGGGCTCAGGAATGGGGGAAAGTAGATGAGACAACTGCTTCCAATCTTCTTTTTTTTTTTCTTCCTGTATCTGGGGTTAAGTGGGGAGGAGGAAGAAAAGGGGTGAAGTGGGGAGAGAGGAAGAAAAGGGGTGCTACCAGCTTCTTAGACACAGCAGTACCCAAGGATGTGGGATGGCCAGTTGATGTCATCCTAGTGTCCCAATGTGGAGCATTGTGAATATAGTGTTTAAGTTGTTTTCAGTAGTTCCAAGTTGCTCTTGACCTCCTTGCTCCAAGGTTGAACAAATCCCCCCAAAGTCCATGGGGTGACATATGATAGGAATTTCAGTTTAGCTCTTCCTTGCATATAAATGGGATAATCATTTTTGTCAGTGATCAAAGCCACAGTCTATGCAAGTAGTTTCCTAAGTACTTTGGGAAATATGAATAATATTTTAGGACTCTTAGGATCACCATAGTTCTGTATGATCACATTTTCATTCAGTATTATAAAGTAGCTTTAAGTTCTGTTAGGTCAAACACTAGAAATTTTAGCTAGAAAATTATTGTTATGGTAAAAGTTCTGACATGCTTAGTGAAACAGTTTAAGCATATATATATATTTATATATATAAAGTTAAGTTATATATGTTATATAAGTCATATATAAAGTTATATATATAAACTTTTATATATTATATATATTACACATATATATATTTACATATATATATATTTACATATATATATATAAAGTTATACCTGGCAACTAGATATGTTTCTATGACTTCTTCACAGGTAGAAACTATTGTACCTGAAGTACAATTCATTTGTGTTTGCTAGTACTGTATATAGTATGCCAAATTCTAGTTGAGAAATACTTTATCAAGTATGATTTACTTTATAATAGGTGAAGCTTCTTGGACTTCAAAAAGCAAATTAACGCTTAGAAAGAATATTTACTTCCAACTGTGCAAAAATTCTTAGGAAGGAAACTTTTCATATGATCTGTATTCAGTTTCTAAAACTGAGTTGGGTGCTTGTTTCTCTTAGTGCTTGTTTCTTTGTAGTATTGTGTGAATAACATAAATAAAAGACTTAAGTTTTTTTCTCAAAGAAAACACCAAATGATCCTGTATAATTACTGTGTATTAACGAGTATTTCTTGAAAGGTGGTCTTCCTGGCCAACTATATGCAGTAGGCTATTTCCCTTTTCCACTCTGTATTCTTCACACTCTGGATTCAATTATATGCACTTGTCCTTGTTTATTTCTAGGTTATGAAGATACAATTATCTCAATAGTGGAAAATTCAGAAAATTAATATTGTTTTGTTTCCATAAAGAATTAAATAGTCTGTCTTCTTTTTATACTAGGGTGCTTTGGTCAGTGCAAGTTCAGATGATACACTTCATTTGTGGAACCTTAGACAAAAAAGGCCAGCTATTCTTCATTCTCTTAAATTTAACCGAGAACGGTAAGAACATATTAAGCATTTCTTAATGTACCATACTGTTATATCTTTGCATAATTTACATTAACTTACTTTCTCTTCATAATCTCACTAGTCAGAAATAATGTAATGTTTATTCTAATAGTTTTTTTTAGTAGAAAAATGTATGGTTGATATACATTATATCATCTTCTAATGGAAAGCATCTAATCTTTTTGTTCTAGTATAAATCAGTATTTCAGCAATAGCATTTTATCCTAGGCTAGGGTAATGAAAATCAAGACCTGAGATTTTAAAGTCAACTAAATAATAAATGAATATATCAATGTATTTTTTTTTACATCTTTTGATTGTGGTAACTACCTTCTATACTCGGTCCTTTTATTTAATTTTTTTTTTTTTAAGAATTTGCCTATTTATTTGAAAAGCAGAGTTGGTTAGAGAAAGAGAAATTTGCTGGTTCAGTGCCCAATTATTCCCAACAGCCAGGTCTGGGCTAGACCAAGCTAGTTACCAAAAGTCCATTCTGGTTTCCCATATGGGTGCCAGGGGCCCAAGAATTTGGGCTGTCGCTTACTATCTTTCCCTGGAATATTTAGTAGGAAGCTGGACTGGAAGCAGATCAGCTTGGACTTGAAGCAGTATTCTAATATGGAATGCCAGCATCACAAATGGTAGCTTAACCCGCTGTCCATACCACAATGCCAGACCCTATATATATATTTTTTTTAAAGATTTATTTTTATTATTTTTTCATTGGAAAGGCGGATATACAGAGAGGAGAGACAGAGAGGAAGATCTTCCGTCCGATGATTCACTCCCCAAGTGAGCGCAACGGGCCCATACTATGCCGATTCGAAGCCAGGAGCCTCTTCCGGGTCTCCCACAGGGTGCAGGTTCCCAAAGCTTTGGGCCATCCTCGACTGCTTTCCCAGGCCACAAGCAGGGAGCTGGAAGGGAAGCGGGGCTGCTGGGATTAGAACCGGCGCCCATATGGGATCCCGGGCGTGCAAGGCGAGGACCTTTAACCACTTGCGCCACCGCGCTGGGCCCCCTATATATTTTTAAATGTTTATTTTTGATTAAAATTTAGAGTTGCAAAGAGAGGGAGAGAGAGAGAGAGAGAGAGAGAGAGAGAGAGAGAGAGAGAGAGAGAGAGCGCTCCTTTATCTATTGGTTCACCTCTCAAATGGCCACAATGACCAGAGCTGAGCTGGTCTGAGCCTGAGAAGCAGAGGCCTCTTCCAGGTCTCCCAAGTAGATGCAAGGATACAAGGTCTGGGCCATCCTCTGATGCTTTCCCAGGTCACAAGCTGGATGGAAAGTGGAACATGCAGGACTCGAACTGACACCCATCTGGGTTGCTGACAAAATAAGTTGAAGATTAGTTTGCTAAATCATTACACTGGCCCAGTCCCTAAAGTTAATTGAAGTAAACTGTACATTTTAGCATTTTTAGTATTAGATTCAACCAGAGTAAAACATTACATGTATTTACATGTATTTCCTTCCTTTCTCTCTATGATGTTTTCTGGATTTGGAATGCAAGATGATTTCAGTAGGATATTTTGGATAGATGAAGTTTGATTCCAAGAGGTAGAGTGAAGAATTATTCAGTGAACCAAGGGCTGGTGCATTGGCTCAACTGGCTAATCCCATATGGGTACCATTTGTGTCCCACTTTACTTCTCATCCAACTCCCTATTTCTGGCCTGGTAAAGTGGTGGAGGGTGGCCCATGGCCCCTGCACCTATGTGGGAAATCATGAGGAAGCCCCTGACTCCTGACTTTGGATAATTTCAGTTCCATTTGGGAAGGGAACCATAATTTCAGTTCCATTTGGGAAGGGAACCATAATTTCAGTTCCATTTGGGAAGGGAACCAGCAGATGGAAGATATTTGTCTCTCCTTCTCTCTCTAAATCTGCCTTTACAATAGATATAAATAAATCTTATAATTAATGAACCAAGCTGCAAAAATAATTTAAAAGTTTAAATTAGATATTCAAACATAAATATGTTTAAGATGTGATTGGTTAGAAATTTATTATCTGGATCCTTTTATTAATATTATTGGTGTGTCTTCCTGGTGTCAAAATTTGGTTCTGCTCCTCCAATAATTTACTAACTCATCTTCTAAATAAATCCAGGAACTGATAAAATTAAATAGCAAATTCTAACAGTGACTAAAGAGTGTAATGATGATAGTTATTTGGTGTAGGAGTTAATATTCCACATGGAATGCCAGCATCTCATGTTGGAGATCTGGGTTTGAGTCCCTACTCTGTTTCCAATTCCAGCTTTGCTAATCTGCATTCTGGGATGCAGCAGGTAACTGCTCAAGTATCAGTGTCCCTGCCACCTAGTAAGAGATCAAGATGGAGTTCCCAGATAGCAGATTTGACCTGGGTTGTTCCCAATTATTGCAGGGATTTAAGGAATGAACTAACAGATGAAAGAAGCCAGCAGATGGAATATCTCTTTCTCTCAATATCTTCCTCTCTGACAACCCATCACAACACAAAACAAAAATAGAAAACTTACAGGGGAAAAAATATTATTAAGCCAAAGTAAAGAGAATAATGATGATGTGACTACAAGTTTCTGGTGAATTCTATTGCATACGTGAGAGGCATGGCTGCTCCAGATCTGATCTCAGAGCTGATCAGAATTCATAGTGAAGATGACAGTGAAACAACCAAGCTAAGGAAGGAAGAGTACAATAGATTTCTGACCTCTCATGTTGCTTTCTTTATTATTTAAATGTCGAGCATATGACTAAAAATAGATTATCATTTTCCACCTCTCTGAGTTTGTACATTTATGTTTATATGTATGTATGCATTATCTTTGAAATAAGTCTAACTGAAACAATATAGCATAGTGAAAGATTATTATTTTGTAACCAAGCAGGTATAGATTTTTAGTTTTGCCACTTATTAACAGTGCTAGGAGGTAAAATAAAAATAATTTGCCTCAGGGTTCTCATTCTAAAATGAATGTGTATCTGCTGGCAGTAATTTTTCCAGAAATAGAAATAATGTAAATTCATACCTCAATAGGAACTTTAAAAGTTGTGGTTATTATCATTATTTTTAATGATATACTGTTGTTGCCAACAGATGTTAGCTTTCACTAATAACTGTTACTTGGATATATAGTAAATCTCATTGTTTATATATCTGTCCTTACATAACATATATATAAGGAAAATGTAATACTGAACACATATAAAATTAGATATTTTAATTGTAATTTTCTTTCTTTCAGAATTACTTACTGTCATCTACCTTTCCAGAGTAAATGGCTCTATGTTGGAACAGAAAGAGGAAACACACATATTGTAAATATTGAATCTTTCATTCTTTCTGGATATGTTATCATGTGGAACAAGGCCATTGAACTGTAAGTTTTAATTTTGATACCACTTTGTTTTGAATATTTCAAACTTATGTAACACATATACCAAATTGTTATTTGGCAATCAGATGCTAATTAGTCATTAATTTAACTGAAAAGTTTAGCTGAAATAGTTTTCAATGATAAAAGCTGTACAAACTGATATGTTAGTATGTCAGGATTAATTGAACAGACAAGAAGATGCTTAATGGAGAAATGATTTTATTATTCTGCACTGCAACCATCATCATCCACACTTTTAGGATGACGCTGTTTGTGCAAGAATTTTTATACCCCAAAATAACCCAGGTGTTGTACAAAGCTTTCATTAATACTTATCTTCATCATTATTATTATTATTATTGTTATTGGGAAGTCAGATATACAAAGAGGAGGACAGACAGGATGATCCTCTATGCATTGATTCACTCCCCAAGTGGCTGCAGCAGCCTGAGCTGCGCCGATCCAGAGACAGGAGCCAGCTCTTCTGGGTCTCCCACAAGCAAGGATGGGAATTGGGGTTTGCGGGAATTAGAACCAGCGCCCATATGGGATTCCGTATGTGCAAGGCAAGGACTTTAGCCATTAGGCTATCGTGCTGGGTCCAATCCTTATCCTATGAAAAGCTAACGATTTTTAGAAGAGTTTTCTTATGTTAACCAAACCAAAAAAAAAAAAAAATTATAAGGGTGAAGGCACTAACACAGAGTCTTGTTATACTTTGATTCATTACTCATGGACAGAAAGAGGAAAAGATAGTATTGAGCCCAGGGACAATCTCTTCTATTATTTGTAACCATAGTGAGACCCAAAGGAATGAAGCACCAGGGGTTGATCTGCTTTGTTTTCCAAAGTTAGTCACAAGCCCAGGTTTTCCTGGTTTGTAAATAGCTCCCTTGTCCACTGATGCACTCTGCACCTTCAGTAGTACTAGCATATATTCATTTTAGACTTTCTAAGTATTCTTCATAAGGCTTATATGCACAAAATTAGATAATAAAATATCAATACTCTGTACACAAGTTAAACATAGAAATTATCATTTTTGGGGCCTGGAGCCATGGCCTAGCAGCTTAAGTTCTCACCTTCAATGCGCCAGGATCCCATACAGGTGCTGGTTCTTGTCCTGGCAGCTCCACTTCCCATCCAGCTCCCCGCTTGTGGCCTGGGAAAGCAATTGAGGATGGCCCAAAGCCTTGGGACCCTGCACCCACTTGGCAGTCCCGGAAGAACTCTTGGCCTCTGGCTTTGAATTGGTGCAGCATCAGCCATTGCAGTCACTTGGGGAGTAAATGATCAGAAGGAAGATATTTCTTTGTCTCTCCTCCTCTCTCTATATATCTAACTTTGCAATAAAAATCTTTAAAATAGCAAATTACCATTTTATTTAACAATGGTATAATCATGGTCAGTGGGATTGGATTATTTAAGAATAATTATGGTTAGTTGAGATGCCTTTCAATGTTTTTCTGTTGCTTCATTGAAATATTATTTTCAATTTGAAGTAAAATAAATTTATCAGTGTCTTTCATCTTGTCATATAAAAAAATTTCAGGATGTGGTTTTTGGCAGTTACCACCAAGAATTTGAAATAGACATTTAAATGTAAATGTTCATATGTAAAATGTGAAATTTTCCAAGTATGAAACTTGATGGTATTTCAAAATATCATTGCAGTAGATGCATAAGCCATTGTCCCAGTCAGCATTTTAGCTAGGAAAATAATTTTTATTTAATAAATATTTAGGCTGTGTACATGCTGGTACTTAATTAAATATGATTGACTTGAGGCTGGCTCATTTTCTTTTATAAATTATTATTAAATTATAAACTATTAAATTGTTATCTGATTAAAGTATCAGATTTTGATTAACTTGAATCTGATTTCTGATAAATCATTTCTCTAGTTCCAACATTCATTGTCTATCTTAATTACATAAAGGAAACAAACTTCGTGATTTCATATATGTAGTTTTAAGACTGTAATAATTCCCACCTAACTCCCTTACTCACCACTGTTCTTCCTTTCTTAATTTTCTTTTAAAGTTTGCAATGACATATCTTGAATGCACTTAATAACCACAGCTAATATAGCTTGATAGTGAAGGGTGTTGATAGTTAAACACTTGTTACAATGTTCTTTTGCTTATGACTCCATGGGTTTGTTTTTGTTTTAGTTTCTCATTAATGTTTTTTATTTCTTTATTAGATTAGAAACTACTGCAACAAAGAATTTTTACCTTGTTCTTTTCCTTATTTGATTTATTTTAGTGTCTTCTACAACATGGCTGCTAAATGATAACATTATTGAAGCATTAGTATAATAAGCATTTATAAACTGTTGACTTAAAAATGTTCATTTATATTTTGATGACAGTTTGTATAATGTGTTTTAATTGGCATAATGTATATGTATGTATGAATAAACACATTTTTCTTCTGGACAATCCTATGTTCCCAAAGAGTTACATAGTTTTTACTTTAGCTGTTTGAAAAACTTTCTCTCCTACAATCTTAGGTCCTGTAAAAATATTAAATAGGGTAAATTGAATGACTTTTATATAATCTTATTTTAAGTTATTAGTAACAACATACAAAATTTTGGTATATTTGAGAAAATATCAGAATATAGAACTTTTACACAAATTCTTTATTGGTACCGGTATACAAATGTGACATTTGTGTGGGGTAGAATAAGTTCAATTTTAGGTCTGTTCAGTTTTATGTTTTTGACAATCAAATGGAGTTGAGATAGAATGGTAGGAGATGGGAAATATGTATCTCAAGGTAATGAGAGAGATCAGAATGGTTTTTGAAACCATGAGAATAGATGAAATAAGGTATGAAGAGTATGGAAACGAGAAATTGTGACCTGTGTTATGGCATAGTGGGTAACCTGTGACAGTGGCATCTCATGGGCACCAATTTAATGCCAAAGTACTCTACTTCTATTATAGCTCTCTGCCAATTGATGTGCCTAGGAAAGCAGTGAAAAATGGACCAAGTACTTGTGTCCTTGTATCCACATGAGAGACTGGGAAGAAGCTCCAATGTCTTGACCTCATTCCAGCCCAACCCAGGCTGTTGAGGCTATTTGGGGAGTGAACCAGCAGATGGGAGAACTTTTTCTCTCTGTCTTTCCCTCTGATTTTGCCTTTCAATTAAACAAATAAGTAAATCTTTTAAAAACACAGAAGGTATATCAAATTAGTAGCCACCAAACAAGTTACAACTCAGATATTTGCTTATTTTTATTTTGTACAGGTTCATGCTTTTGTTTTTTCAAGTCTCATGTTAATGTGATATTAATGCTAATAGAATAGATTTCATGTAGTTCATTCATATGATTCTAGAAATACAGTGATACTCTTATTTTCTAGATAACATTTTAAATTTACATTATAATCAAAGGCTAATGCTTCATTAAATAGAGTTCAATAAATGAAAACTGAAAAGACCCTGATTCAGTGGGACAGTCAACAGCTGTAAACAATTATCAGATTAAAAAAAGACCATTCATTGCCTTTATATATAATAAACTTAAAAATAATCACACTTCATTAAAACTGTAGTAGTATATCATTCTTAGTCATTGATTTGAGAAGATAGAAAATATTTGACAAAACTGTATTAGCCATACTGATATGCCAGACATTCCTTTTTAAACATTTTCTTTTCAAATTTTAGCTCTCATATATGTGAGAACAGGCAATATTTGTCTTTTTCACTTTGGCTTAAATCACTTAGTATAATGTCCTCCTTAAAAAATCTGCTCTGATGAAAATGGCAGAATTTCATTTCATTATAGCTGAATGATGTTACCTTTTGTGTGTCTGTGTATGCACATCACATTTTTTTTATTCATCTCTCTGGTAATAGATACCTATATTGATTGTAAATTCGGGTTATTGTAAAGAGTACTGTAAACATGGCGGTACAGTATACTTTTAATTCAATATGTTCATGCCTTTTGGGTATATAAACAGTAGTTGGATTGCTAGGTCATATTGCAAGTATATTTTTACTTTCTAAAGAAATTTGCATGCTGTTTTTCATATAGTGGTTGTGTTAGTTTACAGTCCCACCAACAGTGAGTAAGAATTACCATTTCTTTACATCCTCATTGGCATTTGCTACTGTCTGTGTTCTTGATAATAGCTGCTTTGCCAGAAGTGAGATGATAACCTCATTATGTTTCTGATTTGCATTTCACGGATGGCTAGAGATATTGAGTGCTTTTTCATACATTTGTTTAATTTTTTTTTTCTTTTTTTAAAGATTTACTTATTTATTTGAGAGGCACATTTATAGAGAGATGGAGAGAGAGAGCGAAGGAGAAAGAGGCAAGAAGTTCTTTATTCACAGGTTCTGTCTGCAGAGATTTGCAGTTGCCAAGCTGAACTGACAGAAAGCCAGGTCCCCGGGGGAATGGTTCAGTACCTAAATCCTTGTCTTTTACATGCCACGATCCTGTATGGTTCATGTCCTGGCTGCTCCTCTTCCCATCCAGCTTCCTGCTTGTGTCCCTGGGAAAGCAGTGGAGAATAGTCCAAAGCCTTGGGATTCTGCATTCTCATGGGATACCTGGAAGAAAATCATGGCTCCTGACTTTGAACTGCCTCAGCTCCAGCTGTTGTGGCTACTTGGGGAGTGAACCAGTGAACAGATCTTTCTGTCTCTCCTTTTCTCTTTGTAATCTGATCTGCTCCTCTAATAAAAATTAAAAAGAAAACAAAACAAAAGCAAAAATAAAGTTAGCAGCTGATACTTCTGGATTTCCAGTATGGGTTCAATGGCCCGAGGATCTGAGCTATCATCCCTGCTTTGCCAGGTTATATGCTGGGAGCTGGATTAGAAGTGGAGCACCTGGGACTCATACTGGCACCCATGTGGGCTACCACTGCTGCAAGTGGAGGATTAGCTTGCTGATTTACTGCTCCAGCCCTTGTTTTTCTGTCTTTTGAAGTTCTTTCCTCATCTCTTAGCTGAATTGGTAAATTTTTGTTTTGTTTTGGCATCAAGATATTTGAGTTACTAAAATATTTGGATATTAATTTTTTGTCAGGAAACTTGTAGATAATTTAACCATTCTATTAGATGTCTCTTCACTATTAATTGTTTCATTTGCTAAGCAGAAGCTTCTGAGTTTGATATAATCCTATTTGTGTGGCTTCACTTTTGTGGCGTGTTCTTTGAGAGTCTTAGCCAACAGGTCATCACACACATTTATCTATTAAAATATTTTCCCTGTATTTTCCTTGAGCTACTTCCTAGTTCAGGTCTTAAAGGTAGATCATCAATCCATATTGAGTTGATTTTATATGCATTGAGATTTAATTGCATTTTTTTGTATACATATGACCAGTTTTGCCAGCATCATTTATTGCTGAGATTATACTTATTTCAATATATGGTCTTAGCACTTTGTCAAAATCAGACTTCTGTATATATCTGGGTTAATTTCTGGGCCCCTTGTTCTGTTCTGTTGATCTGTACATCAAATTTCTGGCAGTGTCATATTGTAAATTCTATGGCTTTGTAAAATGCTTTGAAGTCAGTTGTTATCCCTCCTATGTATTTATATTTTTAAAAATGTTTGCTTAAGGTTGTTTGGCTTTCTGAATCTTTTGTGATTCCATGGGAACTTAGAATTAGCTACAGAGAGCTGGAGACATAAAAACAGATAAAAACCTTCTGTCCTCTGACTCTCTTTCCAAATGTCCATGGTGGCTGGGACCAGGCCAGACCAAAGCCAGGAGCCTGGAATTGCATCTAGGTCTCCTAAGTGAATTCAGAGGTCTAAGGGTTATAGATGTCTCCCACTGTTTTTCCAGGTGTATTAGCAGAAAAGCTAGCATGGAAGGGTAACTAGGACTCGATCCAGCACCCATTTGGGATTCTAGCATTGCAAATAGTGACTTAATCCACTAAGTGAGTACTCTGGCCCAGGGATAGTTTTTTTCTAACTCGGTAAAGAATGCCATTGGTATTTTGATAGGAATTGCACTGATTCTGTAGATTGCTATAGCTATTATAGACATTTTAATGATGTTGAATCTTCCAATCCATGAAAAGGAATACATTTACCTTTTTTGTGTCCTTGACGATTTTCTTCATCTGTGTTTCATAATTTTCATTGTAGAATTCTTTCACTTCTTTTAGTAAATTTATTTTGAAATATTTTGGGTGTTTTTGTGGCTGTTGTGAATTGGATGACTTGCATGATTTCTCTTGCAAGGAGTTCATTAGCATATAAAAAGCTACTGAGATTTTTATTTGTATGTAACCTGCACATTGACTGGTTTGCTTTACCAGTTTTTATTTCTTTTGGGGGGGAATATTTGTTTTTCTATGTATAACCTCATGTCATCACCATACATAGTTATTTTGATTTCCTCATTTCCGATACTGATGCTCTTTCTTTCTCTGCCGTAGTAGCTCTTGATAAATGTTGAGTACTATGTGGTGAAAGTGAACGTAATTGCCTTATTACAGATATAGGGGGAAAGGATTTCAGCTTTTATGTTTAGTATCATACTCTGTTGGTTTGAGATGTGTTCCTATTCCTAATTTGCAGGTTTTAATCATGAAGCGATGGGAATCTTAGCAAGTGCTGGCTCCTTATCCATTGACATTACCATGTGGTTTCGTTCTTCATTTTCTTAATATAATTTATTATATTGATTGATGTGTAAATGTTGAACCATCCATGCACTCTTGGGATAAATTCCACTTGATTGTGGTATAGGATTTTTTAATGTAATTTTGGATACAGATTTTTTTTTGATAATTTTTACATCTATGTTCCTCAAGAAGATAGGTAATTAATTATTTGTGTTGTGTCTGTTCAGTTTGGGTATCAGAGATGACAGTGCCATAAAATTAGTTTGGAATAGTTTGATAAATATTCGAGTTAGTTCCTTTTTAACTGTTTGTTGAATTCAGAAGTTAAGCCATCAGGTAGGGGTCCTTTACCACTACTTGATGGAAGAGTTAATCACCACTTTAATCTCATTACTTGTTATGATTCTATTTAGATTTTCTATAACTTCTTGATTTAATCTTGTTAAATTATATGTATGCAGGTGTATATTCATTTGAAGTTTTCCAATTTATTATATAGTTTTCATAGAAGTTTCTTGAAGTTTTCCAATTTATTATATAGTTTTCATGGAAGTTTCTTGTTTGCATTTCAATGGTGTCATTCAGTTAGCAAGATTTCATTGCCTTTTTGCTTTTCTTCAGGATCCTCATCATATAATTCTTTGGTTATTTACATGTATCACATATTTCTAGTGTTCTTTCCATTTCTCTTTCATTCTTCTCTCTTAATTTTGTCTTGGTTATTTCAAAAGTTCATGTTAGTTTATCTCAAATTATTTGACTTGGTTAATTATAACATTAACACTCCAAATGGGTATTTCTTATTACACTGATGGAAGTTTTATCTGCACAATATCTATTTGGTTCTTCTAATGATTTCCATCTTCTTAGTGATTTTGTCATTCATATCTTACTGGTTCCTAATTTCTTTAAGCTATCTGAATTCTGATGTGCCATATTGTATTTCTTTACAATCATCATTTTGAATTCAATTTCTGATAATTTAGAGATTTTCTTTAGATCAGTATCTAATTCTGGAAAACTAAAACATTGTTTTGGAGGTGTATACTACCTTGTGCTTTGCTTCCCATGTCCCTACGAAAACATCTCTGCTTCTTGTATAATAGTTCCTTCTTTATGGAGAATGCTTTATTGAAAAGGAGTTAATGTTTTGGATGGAATTCAGGGCATCTCTTGACATATGGCTTTGGTTTTGGTTCTAGGCAAACCCTCAAGTATAAACTCTGCGTTGTTTTTTCCTTTAACTAATGATAGCTGTGTCTGTAAGTGACACAATGATCTATTCTTCTGCTATCCTAGGGTAGAAGTCTGACTTTTTGAGGTGAATGTGGGATTCCAAGGATGTTTATTTTCTTCAGCTCTCAGAGAGATAAGTGTCAAATACTCTGTGGATTATGATAACTGGGGCCTTATTCTTGCTGCTGAAGAAGACAAAAAGGGCTACTCCCTTGTCCCATGAGAGTTGTGGGGTATGTGGCACCAAAGGCTGTGGCTTTAGACATGTGGGATAGGGATGGGCCCTTTCTTAGATCCTCCAAGGAGAGTGTTACTCATGCTGGGTGTTACTCAACAGTCCTTGTGTTTACTGGGTGTTACTCAACGGTCCTTGTGTTCACTGGCTCTGTATTTAAGGGGATGTGTAACAAAAGTGTAGCAGAGACTGATATGTTCAGATATGAAGACAAAGTGCAGTATGTCTCTCTGTATCCAGACCAGATGGAATCCAGGGAAACAGTGAAAATATCCTAATAGTAGTATGCTAGACTCTATCTAACATTGTCCATACTCTCAAAGTTGGAAAACACCTCAATAACAGCATGATGGACTTATGACTGTTCATGAAGGACCACCCATTGCAATACTAGAGGGGAAAACAATGAGGGGGAGCAGGAAGGAAATTTGGGGAGGGAGACGGGAAATCCCAGAGCCTATGTAACTGTATCTTAAAACAAAAATTAAAAAATATTTTAAAATAAAATGATCAACAGTCCTACTTCTAGGGCTGTTGGTATAAACTCTGATTCAGTCCTATAAGGTGCACAGGAAATTTTTCCCTACAGTATGGATATGAAGTGGTGGAATGCAGGCAGGTTCTTCCCTAGGACAACTGGTCACATTCCAGTGGGTTTGAGGAAATTAATACTGCTTGTTACAGTCCCCGTGTTGCTGGGAATAATGAGGTCATTACTCAGATTCCCCAAGTTGAGAATCAGGTATTGATGCAAGTAGCAGAGTAATACAGATAGAACATTCCCACTATTGCAAGTGAAAGTAAATTGAAAGATTTTTTTCATACAAACATCAACAGTTTCAAATTCCACAGGAACAAATGAAACTTACCCCAGTTCTCACAAGGCATGCAATGGTGTTGCTGGATTTTGTGCCTGGGGCTCCCAGTGCTTTGAACTAGGACATTTGAAGAGAACTTCTTAAGGTTGGGTCCAGATATTTTTATGGACTTCTACTGGTGCTAGTCCCACAATGTTAAAATGAAGCCCCTGGATCTAGGACCTTTTCCTAAGACTCCCAGTTGCAGGATGCAGAGTCTGGCTCTACACGTTACACTGACTCTGGCTTTGACTATTCCTGATAGGAGGGTAACATAGATAAGGTATCTGACTTTCTCAGCCAACTTATCCAGTGTTCTTCTGAGGATGGGAAGAGAGGAGAGAGGCAAGGTGTTTACCCTTCTGAGAGACTTAAACACGATGAATCAGATACTTGCATCATTGTATTTATAGTAGCACTCTTCACAACAGTCAAAATACGGAATCAACCAAGGTGTCCATCATCAGATTGATCACATGATCTTCCTTTAATATGGTAGCTAAAATAAAGGAAGATGAGGAAAAAAGAATGAAGTGGTAGCAGAGAGAGGGAGGCAGAGAGGGAAGGAGAAGGGAAAGAGTGCCTGTGTGTATTAATATTGCTAATGAAATGTTGTGAAACTCTGTCTTATACCTCTGGCAAACCAATGGTTAAGAATGTTATACTGCTGTAGTGTTAAGGATCTGTGATTGGGTGAAATTGTCATTATTCCATTCAATTTTTGTCTGTAGCTGTCATCTATATGTCCACTAAGTGAGGGTCTTTCTGTTTTTCTAATTCTTAAACTTCATATTTAGTGAAATAATAACCTTTTTACTATGACATAAATTTCAAATGTTACCTCAAAAACAAAACAAAGCAAAAAACCGAATGAACAAAAAACTGGGGCTAGTGCCTGGTGAGGTGAAACTTCTGCCTACAGCGCTGGCATTCCTATGGTCACCAGACTAGTTCGTGTCCTAGCTGCTCCACTTCTGATCCAGCTGCCTGTTATGTCTTAAGAAAGCAGAAGAGAAAAGTTCAGGACTTTTGGCCCTTACAATCACATGGGAAACCCAGAAGAAGCTCCTGGCTTTGTGTTGATCAGCTGCAGGTGTTGTGGCCATTTGGAGAGTGACTAGGAGATGGAAGATATTCTCTCTCTCATCCTCTTTCTCTGTGACTTTGCCTAGAAAATAAAAATAAATACCTTAAAAAACTTAAAAATACAAAGGGAGTAGAAAAGCAAGTGGAAGAGAGAAGGGAATATCATTATGTTCTTAAGAACTGTGTCTAGTTATATTGAACCTGTTATGAACTAATTAAAATTTAAAAATTTACTTGATGCATCACCACTGTTTCCCAAGGTCTGCATTACTAAAATGCTGGAGTCACTGTCCAGATGTGGAGACATAGTGCAGCATGCCTCTCTGCATCCAGACCAAAGATATTCTCTTAGTAAAACAGTTGAAAATATTTTAACACTAGGATCCTGGACTCTCTGAAATGGTCCATGCCTACAATGTCAGGAAACACTTCAATAGCAGAATGATGGACTTATGACTGTTCATGAAGGACCACCCATTGTAATACTAGAAGGGAAATCGGAGAGGGGAGGGGTTTGGGAAAATCCAGAGCCTATGTAACTGTATCATAAAACAGTTTTTTTTTTTTTTAAATGCTGTTATCAGGAGCCAGAGCTGGGAATTGAACCCAGACACTCCAGTTTAACTGCTGGGCTAAATCCCTGCTCCCAGAGTGTCTAAACATGTTCCAATTTATTATTGTCTAATATTAAAAAAATAGTATATGTATCATATAAACCAGTTCCATGAGAAAATATCCTATTCAAGCAATCCTGCCTGGTAGCAATCAATTGGAATCATGTAGCAACTTTGCTTTCTAGATGCATTCTATCCTATACAGTTTGTCTCAATTGTTTTTTCAGTGTATTAAAACATAATTAGGCTCCTCAGGGCATTTTGGTCCATTGCTACTTACCAGAGGGTAACAGATGGCATTCTAGTTCAGAATTATCAAGTAGTATCAGTATTCAAGGAGTGTGTGTGTGTGTGTGTGTGTCTGTGATCATTTTCTCACGACTGTAAGTTCTGCCAAAAGTATTTTGTAAGTTTTTGAAATTTAATGCTAAGGAAAAAGAAAAAAATAGTCAGATTTTGACAGTCGCTATCTCCAAATGGGAATTAATATGAGAGTTTCTTCCTCATATACCATTTGATAGGATGTTCCAAGTTTTCTAAAATAGTATTTATAGAGTTACAGAAAGAAACAGGGAGTGTGTGTGTGTGTGTGTGTGTGTGTGTGTGTGTATGTGTATGTATGTATGAGTGTGTGTGACAAAGAACCCCAACCACTGGTTCACTCCCCAAATGGCCATGCAAATGGGCCTGGGTAAGACTGAAGTCAGAATCCTGGAACTCCATCTACTTCTCCCACATGGGTATAGGGACCCAAGTATTTGAGCCATCTTCTGCTACTTTCCCAGGTGCAGTGGCAGGGACTGTGAGTGGACAGCTGGACTTGAACCCATTTTCTTGTGGGAATTTCAGATGGCAGTTTCAGATGGTAGCTTATTTCACTGTGCCACATTGCCAATTTCTAACTTTTCTTTAAAAAAAAAGTAGTATTTCTTCTATAGCTTGAGACATTCATTACAAATAAGACGTTCAATCTCTTTTATTTTTTTAGAGTCTGAGCATCTAAATGAAAGAAATTTATACATATTCTAGCTAGAGTTTTCTAAATACATTCCGGTGATTCCTTCAACATCAACAGAAAGATTCAGTGAGCCAATATATGCTGAAATATGTTGAATATTTGCAGTGTTAATTTGCACAGTACGAGCTTAGGAAGTTCTATAAAAATATTTAACTTCCCAGACCTTTTTTAAGATTTATTTTTAGTGGAAAGTCACATATACAGAGAAGAGGAGAGACAGAGAGGAAGACCTTCCATCCATTGATTCACTCCCCAGGCGGCCACAATGGCTGGAGCTGAGGCAATCCAAAGCCAGGAGCCAGCAATCTTTTCTGGGTTTCCCAAGCAGGTGCAGGGTTCTAAGGCTTTGGGCCATCCTTGACTGCTTTCCCAGGCCACACACAGGGAGCTGAATGGGAAGTGGGGCTGCTGGGACTAGAACCAGTGCCTATGTGGGATCCTAGCACATGCAAGGTAAGGACTTTAGCTGCTAGGCTATTGTGCAAGGCCCAACTTTCCCAAATTTTTAAAATATTCATCACTGTTGAATCTTCACTAGTGTATCATGGGAGCATACTTTGGTAAATGTTGACACAATCCAACCCTAGAACACCAAATTTATGTACAAATAGCTTGTTAAAGAACTGCAGAAAAGAACAAAGAACAAAAGAACAAAGAACTGCAGAAAAACCCTGCAAACTCTTTATGAAGACCTTATTGATCTCCTTTCTTCCATTATATATTACAGAATCAGATAACACTCAGTTATACTGTTTTTGAATATGTGTGTGCATATGTTTGCTGTTATGTGTTATATATATAGTATTTATTATCCACACTGTACAGTGAACATATTCATATATAATGTATATATAATGTTTGCTGTTATGTGTTATATATGTAGTATTTATAATCCTCACACTATAGGGTGTATTCTACCCATTCTTAGAGGAGAAGATTTGGGATGAATCTACTGAAAAATTCATCACATTCTGATAAATTGGTACATATTCCTTAGGGTTGCTCTAAGGATTCAGTATCAATTATATAATCTGTCTATTTTTTTTTTAGCTTAAAGTAGACTCTAAATTCAGAGGACCCAGCATTATGGTACAATTGGCTAATCTTCCACTTGTAAGCATCAGTATTTAATATGGGCACCAGTTCGTGCCCTGGCTGCCCCACTTCCCAACTAGCTCCCTAGGAAGGCAGTGGAGGATGATGCATGCCTTGGGCATCTGCACCCACATGCAAGAACTGGAAGAAGCTCCTGCTTCTGGGTTCAGTAGACACAGCTCTGGCCATTGCAGCCATTTGAGGACTGAACCAGAGCATGGTTTCTCTCTTTTCTGTAAATCTGCTTTTCTAATAAAAATAAATGTATCTTTTAAAAAAGAAATAAACCCAAAATATGCAAATATAATAGATTTAATCTAGATCTATTCAATTAATTAATGGAAATGTTAAATTTCTGATAATATTGGGCCATATTTTAATAATGGCATCATCATATTATATAATGATGAAAGTTAAACTAAGAATTATAAAAGGAACAGCCAATATTGGAGTACAGTAAATTTAACTAGATGACAGAGCAGTGGTTCCTTTGACTGTATGCTAATAGATTACTTGTCTGGTAGCAGTACACTAGCTATCCATATTAATTTCACATAACTGATGAGTATCAGCAGATTAGATCTCTTTTAAAGATGTATCTGTACTGTTCTCTAATTTGATTACTTATTTAACTTTGTAAAATATTTTGAACACTACATAAAGCATAAAAAAAGAGTCCAGTGATTAAAATAGATCAAATAGACTTAACAAGTTTTAAGTATGGCATATTCACTTCGTTTAGAAATATATACATACATATCATTTTTCTTGATAGCAAGGGTATTTATGACAAGAATGATAAAAGTTATATAATGACAAAAGGTTATATTTTGTTATAAGAGGTGTAACTCAGTGGAGACAACACTTATAAGTGTCTATATACCAAGTAATTTGTCATTGAAACAACTCTTTGTGGCAGAAAATGTGAATTTGTCATTTTGTATCTTTCCTATTTAAGAGCTTAATGCCCTCTAATTTTGTTTTGCTGCAAATGTCAGGATGTTTTTTTTTTTAAATAAAATTGTATTATGGTTTTGGTAAGTTTTTATCATTTTATCCAGTTATTCATTGGTGGACATCTAGGTTGATATTGTGTTTTTTCTATTGTGAACAATATTTTCCTTGAGAGACAAATCAGAGTATATTTCATTTCATAGAAAAGTGTAAATCAGGTATGTATTCTGCAGCTTGGCTTAAACAGCTTAAATTTACAGCATCACCTCATGCTGCAGTGATCTTTTCTCCATAAAAATGAAAACTTCGATTAAAAATTTCAGAGGCTCATATCTGGGAAGAATCATAAGATAATAAAGAATTACAGTGTTAGTGCATCTTTGTTCTTTAACCTGTGTTTTTTTTTTTTACATAAAAATTCCAGCTACTTTAATGTTGTTAGTAGGAGGAAAGAAATACTGCATAACATAAACTGAGCACTCAAATGACCTTAATGCAGAATTCTAAGAATTTATTCCAGGATAATCTGAACCTTTTCAGTCTTTTATTGTTAGATATTTTAATATTTTATTATTAATCATGCTTTTGAATTGATTTGACAGGTCCACCAAGACTCATCCAGGGCCAGTTGTACATTTAAGTGATAGTCCAAGAGATGAAGGGAAAGTGAGTATTGTAATACTATTCTTGCTTTTGTTTGCCTCTTTCTTGAAAGAAAGAAGTGTTTCTTGCTATTATTTTATACCCAACATCTATCCCAGTTCACAGAATTTCGTGCTATTTAAAAATTGAAATTTACTGAACGAATGAGTAAATGAATGAAAAACTTATTCTAATTACAGTTCCAAGTTAAACATTAAGCTAAGGTTGGTATTTAGTTGTGGAAGTTTAAGGAAATTGAGCTATAAAACAACTTTGATTTTCAGATATCTTGTTTTAAACCAGTATTATGACTACCAAAATTATGTGTTTCTTGCTCAGTTTTGATACTGATAAGTAATAACATAGCAGTCTTAAATTTATAAATATGTAGCAATTGGAAAAATTCATTATACAGAAAATTCTTGCCTTGATTATAGCATAATTTTTCCTTGATAGTGAGGGAATAAAGTTGATATATAACAGGAAAATATCTAAAGTACCACTATCATCATAAATAATATTTATCTTCACATGTATATTTTTTACTAAGCACTATAAAAAACATGAATTTGAAACTGATGGAATAATTCATATTCCTTAAAACTGGTCTATAAATAGAATATTGGTCCAATGAAGTGTCATTGAAGTTTTTTAGAGAACTCCAAAGCTTATTTGCAAATTCATCAAAAAGTTTTAAATAGGCAATATTCTTAAAAAGAAATGTAATATTAAGACTTGCACAAGATGATCCATAAATCCAAATAGATATTATGAACTGTTTCCAGAAGTTGAAAGAATTTTGTGTTTTAGAAAAAGTATTTTAGGACATTGTTAACTATTGAATACAAATATTGGACATTTTGCCATCCATTTTGAAAAGATAGTCAGCCTTTACATCATAACGTTTGCAGCAATAAATTATGATGCAGATAAAATATAGACATCAAAAATCACCATTCAGAAAGTATTTTAAGAATATTATAGTGTGTGATTGTTGATGTGTATTAGGGACACTTTTGGATTAAGACTTAGAATCTAAAGCATTCCCAAATAATTCTAGTAACACATAGACAGCAAAGTTGGAGACAATATTTGTTACATAACAGGCACAATAAACATGAAGAATACATATAATTCTTAGAAGTTTACTGTCTTGGTCTTTTATAATAACATCAATAGATAATGCCCACATTAAGATCAGGAGATATCAACATGGATATATTTATATGTTGGAAAATAAATTTACCAGAAACATGGTTTAAGAGTTGAAGATGTGGGTGTCTCTCCATTTCTGGAAATCAGACTTTCACATTTTTATTGCTAATGTATCAAATGTAATAGGTTGTTCTTGGTAATCAGATTAGGGAAATGCTGAACATTAATAATACTAATAATACTAAGATTATGAAGCAATAAGAACTGATGGGGGGAGACTGGAAAGTAGAATTTGGGAAAATGTTAACCATCAAGTTTTCTTGTGCTATTCAGAATTTTATGAAATAATGGAGTATATGCTAATCATATAATTAAAATTAAAAGACTTGGAAAATAAATGAAAGCATTAGAACCATGACATGCACTAGAATTGTCCCTCTAATCCTTATTAGCACGTGATTCTGAATGTTAATTTTAAAATCAGTTTTTTCATTAATAGTTGTTTCACACATGGATATTTTAAAAATTTTACTGTATTCATTTTTATTAGTGCTTTCATTTGATTCCTGCTTCTTATTTAGTATATCTTTCCTTTGCGAGAGAAAATGCAATATTATTTTTCTATCAGTTCTAAAACTTTGAATTTTGCATTTAGGTTTAAATCTAGATGTAATTCTTATATAGGTTTAGTATAGTGGTATATTTTTATTTGGTACATATAGTATTTATTGGGTAGTGAATCCATTTTCCATGGATTTTAAGACACCCCAATCATATATAAATATCTCATATTTGGGTGAGTTTTCTGGAATTTCTATTACTTTGCATTACTATTTTATTAATGAAAATAAACTTGTAAAATACATGGACTCTGGCAAATTGATTCCCTTTCGGCTAAGTGATTCTGGCTATTTCTAAGCCTTTATTCTAATATTCTCTTTTTTTCTGAACAGCATATTGAACTCCATGCAATTTCCTTTTAGGATTTTATTTGAAATTTGCATTTATAGAAAATTTACATGTTTAAGATACTGGTATTCCATTATGAGAATTTTGTATTTACTGTGACTTTTCTTTGTGTTTCTCTACAAAACTTGTTTTCATAAAACTTATAAATCTTTTACTAGATTAACATAGATTGATTGCCCTTGACTGAATCTTATAAATCAGCTTTAAAATATTTTATTTAGTGACATAACTGTGTATTTTTTTCAAATAGATGTTCCTAGAGCCTGTGAAATACCCTGCATTAAACTCATAGAGAATAGAGACAAATTTTGTTTTTGCCTTTGTAATGTTTACAGTCATATATCTTACCATTGTCCTGAGGCATTATTGAATGTTAATGATGTTAATGAGAACTTTTTGGTGTTTCCAGCATTGGAGGAAGCACCTCCAAGATTTCGAAAGCAAGCTAATTTTTTTTTTTTGCCTGTCTTTGATTGATTGGGTTTATAATGTCAAACAATTTCCAGCTATTTCCACTGTTCTAAGAATTTTAAATTATGAATGATACTGAATTATATTAAATACTTCTCAACATTTATCCATGTAAGTATTGATTTTTTAAAAAATTCTTGAAATAGGTCAACAAATTTGCTAATTTTAAGTATTGTACTTTTGATATATATACAACTTGGAAGGGGAAAGCTTTTCTTGGAATTTATCAGTAAAGTGAAAGAAGGAACAAATTACTGAAGTTAAGTTTACTATGGAACCAAGATAGTATCACAAAATCAGAAGATATACAGTCCTTTTCCCAAATGTTTGGAGAAGGAAAAAGCTGTGTATTAGTTGGCCAACTAAGCAAGTGTGCTCTTGGATTGAGAGATATCTGTTCTGAACAGAGAAATGAGTATATATTTTCAGAAACTCTCAGCATTGCTTCTTCCCATTCTCTGAACTGTTTTGTGTACCTCATGTCTGGCAGTTAATCAGCTTTGTACTTTCACAAGGTTAATGTTCTGAAATTGATTAGCTATGCCCAGATCTTTGACTCCTGCTATTAATTCTGTATTCACAATATGCACCACAACAAGAGGCAAGTGATCTGATTTCTTTAACAATCACATAGATCAAATGACATGACTTGAAAGTGATAAAAACATTGAACAGGATCAGACAAAAAATCAATTCTTCCTCCCTGTTATTGAATTATTTTGAGACAGGGCTTTTTTCTTGGAAGCTGCTAGAGCTATTCTGTGAGTCCATGCTGATAATACACCTGCTAAGTGACTTAATATTGTTCCTTCATCTCTCCATAAAATTTGTGGTTAGTGTGCTAGTGAGTTATTTTCATTTTGCTTCTTTTCCTTATATTTCCTTTACTGTTAGAAGCCTGAGATTTTACTTCTGTGTGAAACACTAGCACTTAACATTGCCTCAGGCTTCCCTTCCCCTTGTTTACAGAATGATGGTTAAATTAATGGTTACCACAGTTGTAGTACATTATAAGGATTAGAAACTAAGCCCAAACTGGTTTGATACCTATGGTTGTGAAAGAACATATTGGACCCCACCCATGCTGATTAGATACATTGCAAATGAGTGCTTTCTTGTTATTAGAGCAGAGTTTACAGTTATGACAGACTACTTACTTACCATGTCTGGAATATTTAGTACCTAGACTTTTGCAGAGGAAATGTGTTGACTTTTATTCTAAATTTTAGACCCTTGGGATCTAATTTTTGAGTTGGATTTTTTCTGTCTAAAATCAAGAACTTTTTGAAGATGTCAAGAGGAGAGATATTAAACCCTGTTATGTTGTCACATCACAGTTACTTGAGATAAGATTGCTAGAAAGATAAGACAATGAGAAATCAAGTAGGTTGCTTGACCCATGCATCTTCAGAAGTCTCCAGGAGAGGATCCTACCTTACCTCAACTAGCTCCTGATACACCCTCATGTGTGATAGTATAACCCTAGATGCCTCTGTTTTCGTGACTCTGTCTCTGTTTTCTCTTCTTACAGGGGTACCAATAATTGAATTAATTTCCCACCCTAAACCCAAATTTCTTCTTAAGATCTATATTAGATTATATCTGCAAAGATCCTATTTCCGAAGCAGGTCACATTCTGAGTTCCTGGGTAGACAGGACATTTTGGAGCTGCGATGGGGAAATTTGTATACAGAAGTGTGAAAATGTAAAATGCCTACTTGACCAGTAGAATTACTGTGTCCATCTTTTAGAGGGTGAATATTTTTTTTTTACGAGAAGACTATAATGGCATCATTTGACATCATTTCTTTGTATGTTATTTATATTCGTAAGACTCAAGAAGATGGAAATATTAAAATAGATACAACATATTTTTCCTGACTTCACCTGCAGTTTCATTGCATTCTCTAGGGAAATTCTAAAAACTGTCTTCATTTAACCTAAACAAAAGTGCTCTAGAAGGACCTGTAAGAGCATATTTGAGAAACTTGGAAGTGGTTATCCTTTTTAGGATAACCAAGTATAGGTCAGTGAGGACCCCCCCTGCTGAGACACTGCTCCTGCTGGTGAGAACTGGGACCAGGAGCAGACCAGGCTAGGCAGGGCTACAACACCCATTGGCCTGCATGTGAGCTGGGTTAGGGAGAGAGCCAGGCTGGGCTAAGTAACCATATCCACTGGTGCAGGCATGAACCAGAGTAAGTGCAAACTGGTTGGGCTTTGCTGCAGTATCAGCTGGCAAATGCTAGGACTGGGGGCAAGTCCTGTCAAGCTAGAATGCAGAACCATCTGAAAAAGTGTAAGATCTGGAGTAAGGAAATTGCAGGCATCTAAATGATGGGCTGCAGCTTCAACTGGTGAGCATAAGAACCAAAACTAGAGGATGGGCCTAGTTGAACAGGCAGTAGCATCCGTTAGCATAAGTGTGGGCTGGATGGTGGGATCAGCTGGGCTTAGCTAGGCAGTAACATTCATTGGTGTGTACAAAAGTGGAATGGGATGCTAGACAGACTGGATACACCATCTTGTGCAGGAACCAGGGCTTGGGGCAGGAATGGTGGGAGTTATTGGGGGTCACTCTGACTAGGCTGTAGTTCCTACTTGTTAGGGTTGAGTATGTGGTGGGCAGGGTTGGGCTGGATTGCAGCATCCATTCATTTGCATAAGAGATGGAGTTTGAGACAGAACTGATTCAATAATTGAAATCTCCAATGTGTGTAGGCTGATGTGGGTGGCAGACTGAGCTAGACCCCATATGAGCTAGCACATACAGGAGTCAGGTCTGGGATTTTCTCAGGCAAGGTTTCTTGGGGACCCCACACCCAACTGAAACACTGTACTCAGAATTCCAACCATAGGGAGAATTGCAGGATTTGTGGTCGGATGTGCATGTGTCAGAACTAGGCCTCCTCAGCTCCTGAATACAGTGCAGTGGTCATCATACCCAGATGCATATGGGGGATATGGCAGTCCATTGGGCCCGAAAAGGACATCTAATACCATAACAGAAGATGGAAGGCAGAGCAAATTGGACAGCAACCTCAGCCAAGCACTGACAGCAAGTGTCTGGGCTAATGAAGATTCTAAGGTGGACTGTGTCAGCCAATGGACCTTGAAAGGATTTCCTCATCTTTGGAGCAAGGAAATCAACAGTATTTCAGAACTATTAAAACCATTTGTTAGAACCCTTAGAGCATACTCCACATCAGAGACCCTGGGATGACACTGGGGGCCTTTTCTCATTTCTGGGCACTGATACAGTTAAGATACTGGGTTTGGCTTCTCCCCTTCTCTCCCACTTTCCCCCAGATACAGGAATAAAAAAAATTGAAAACAGTAGTCTCATCTACTTTCCTGTAATCCTCGACCCTTCCCATCCTAATGAGTGGTCCACATGGACATGAATCCTTCTCAACTATCTAAACATCATCATCATCATCATCAAAAAAAAAAAAGATAGCATCCTTTCTAGCAGTTAAGATGCTGTTTGATATGCCTGCATCCCATTTTGGAGTCCCTGGGTTCAAAAACTAGCCTTTGATCCTGACTTCAGCTTTTGTGTTAATGTGGTTTCTAGGAGGCAGGAGTGATAGTTCTAGTGATCTGGTTCTGCTACTCATGTGGAAGACTTGGATTGAGTTCTCAGGCCCTGACTACTGACTTTTCCCTGGTCCAGCCATGAGCTGTTACAGTATTTGGTAGTAAATTAATGGAAGCTAAATAGGTAGCTAGCACTCTGTCAAATGAAAGTAAAAATAATCATGTACTTCCATTTTGCCCAGGCTAGGTATTTGCAACAAAACAGAATTGGGAATGGAGCTGGGCCTTGAAGTCAAGAACTCTAATAGTTGTAGGCATCCCAAGCAGCATTGTAACTATTACAACAATTGTTTGTCTCGGGAATATATTGTATAATAAATGACAATACAGATGTAACTTGCCAAGATGTATATAATGTGAGTAAAGCTACTTCTAGAAGGAAGTCTATAACATTCATTGCATTTACTTAAAAAGGGGTCATTACTGTAGCATAATACATTCAGCTAGTACCTCTAATATATCTTGTCTAGGAATGCTCATTTAAGTCCCAGCTGCTCCGCTTTTGTTCTAGGTTGCTGCTAATGAGCCTGGGAAGATAGTGGAAAATGGCCCAGGTCTCAGCTATTCCTGCAGGAAACCAGATGGAGTTCCTGGTTCCTTTCACTCTGACCTACATCTGGTTATTGTTTCCGCTTGGGGAATGAAATGGTGGATGAAAGATTGGTCAGCCTCTCTGTCTGTCTGTCTCAACTCACTTGATTATTCTACCTTCCAAATAAGAAGTTTTTGAAAAAGCAAAGATCTGAATATCAATAGTCTAATACTTACTAAGTAAATGGGCAAATAGTACAAATAGAGTCAATAGAGTCAAACTCAAAGAAAGTAGAAGAAACATAACAGAGATGTGATAGGTGATGGTTAGTTCCATTTGCCAAATTGATTGAGCCTTGGAATACTAGATGTTTAATTAAACATTATTGTACCTCCTGCTAGTTTGAACTCTGGGAAGCTAGGTCTCTGCCATGAACATGAATTGCGTTCTCAGACCCTGGATTTGGTCTGGCCCAACCCTTGATGTTGTGGGCCTAGAAAATAAACCAGATGACTGGAATTCTCTGTCTCCTTCTCTCTTTTCTTTCTGTATCTTTCTTTGCCTATCTCTTAAAGTCAGGAAATTTTAAAGAAACCAAAGCATTTTTGGTATATTTCTTTCAGGATTTTCTTAAATGAGATTGAAGTATGAATTTATAGAATGAGAAAGTACTTTGTGTTCCTAAGATGAGCTGGCCACATCAATCAATTGAAGTTAGAAGAGACTGACCCTCACCAAAGCAGCAGAAAACGTTTTCTGCTTATGAGCTGAGACATCAGGTCTTTCCTATTGAAATATATTTTTCTAGTTCTGAGGCTGCTGATCTTGACTCTGCTGATCTTGAGTCTGCAATTATTATTACTATTATTATTTGTTATTGATTCTTTTAGTTCTCAGCCTGGAGCACCATTGACTCTGCTGGGTGTCCAGCAAGCCAACTAATCCTATAGATCTTGGAGCAGTTATCCTTCTTAACCATGTGAGACAATTCTTCATTATGTATCTTTATATAGGGAAATCCCCCTGTTGTGCTTCTGTTTCTCTGGAGAATCCTAAGTTCAAAGATGTAAGAATAAATTAATAAGACTGGAAAGCAAAAACTCAGTACATTAGGAAAAACAAAAGTTGATTTTTTTGAAAACACTGATGCTATAGCCTGTTAAGCTGCAGAGGCCTGGTAATTATTTTAGGCAACTGGTCATGAACTCTAAGGCCTGATGAAACAACAGATAAATGATAACTAGTTGAATGCTTATTGTTCTGAAACCCTCCTCCCACCTAGAACATTCCAAAGTACTAATATGATGCAGTAAACTTCATCAAAGATCCTTTCCATGGATCACCCATCCACCTTTTCAGGGTCCATGTGGTGTTCTGCACTTTGCCTAGCAAGCTGGGTAAGATACTCAAACAGAATAAAGTTGAGTTTCAACCGCCGCCCCCCCGCTCTTTGTCTAAGTAGGCTCACTCCCACCCTCTCTTTATCTTCTATTTTGCCTCCAACTAAAGGAAAATATTTTCTTTAGCCATCTCCTTGCCTGCTTCCAGCTATAAAATCTTAAAACCTAAAATCTAACAAAACTACTGGATTTCTAGCAATTTTGATCAAGGGTGATGGACGAGACACTGAATCCCTATCATCTTACAAACAGTTTAACTTTTCTAAGTCAATGTATTTCTCACTTTAACAAAAATAAGATATGACAATAAAAATAGATACATAGGAAAAACCTTTAAATTAATTTCTTGGCTGAAAGGCAAGGGGATAAGAAGAGGATAAAGAAAAGTTGACTAATATAATGGTATTAAAGAATAATGGTGTTAAATATTTTGTTCCCTGGGCCCGGTGCTGTGACCTAGCAGCTAAAGCCCTTTCCTTGAAAACACCGGGATCCCGTATGGGTGCCTATTCTAATCCCAGCAGCTGCGTGTCCTATCCATCTCTCTGCTTGTGGCCTGGGAAAACAGTCGAGAATGGCCCAAAGCCTTGGAACCCTGCAACTGCGTGGGAGACCCAGAAGAGGCTCTAGGCTCCTGGCTTCGGATCAGCTCCGCTCCGGTCATTGCGTTCACTTGGGGAGTGAATCATCAACAGAAAATCTTTCTGTCTCTCCTCCTCTTTGTATATATCTGCCTTTCCAATAAAAATAAATCTGCAAAAAATTTTTGTTCTTGATATCTTTTGCTATACTAGAAAATCTTTGGTACACTAGGGAGAGTGAGGAAATTTATTGAAACTTGGCTATTTGGTTAGTAGCTATATTTATATTATAAAAAATGAGAATAAATTGGAACTCTTGTGTGTTTGGCTGAAAACTAGCAAAGCCACTTCGGAAAATGTCTTGGAAATACCAATGAAATTTATCCATACTCTATAGATCAATATGTACTTGAGAAATATGCGTGTAATGTATTCACCCAAAATACATACAAGTTTGCTCATGATATTATTACATCAACTGTGAAATGAATAAATTGTAGTAATGTAATAGCCAAACAGTGAAACTTCAGTAATGAAACTAATAGAATTACTGCCAAACAAAAATAGAGTCAAGACTTAAAAATATAATTCCTCTTACGTAAAATTCAAAAATAAATAATAGCTCTGGTGTTGGAAACCTGATAGTAGCTGGAGAAGAATTTAGAGAATACTGACTGAATAGGCATCTCAGTGGCATGCATTCTTTATCTCGTATTTTTCTATTGTATTTCTTGTCATAGATAATAGTTTCACTGGAATATTTACCTCATCATCATTCATTGAATGTATATCTATAATTTATTAATATTTTAATAAAATATTTAAAATGTAAACATCTGTTCCTGATAAATTCATAACATATGAATCTACTCATTCTGCCTTAAATCTGTGCCTGTACATCTACCCATTCATCCATCCATTCACTACAAAATCCAGGATGTTATTCAGTGAGGAAACACTAGAAGGAGTGACAACCAAGTTAGGAGAAAAGAGAGGAGACTCACCTTATCCACTATTTTTATGAACTATTGCTATGTTAATAATGTAGTTAAATACAATTAGAGGTATTTATTTTGAAAATATTCTGTATTTTAGATCGTATGATCATGTACACAGAATGCCTGAGTGTCAACATTAAGATACATATAAATAACAAATATGTAGCTTTACATACTTAGAATATTACTACACGAATAAGGATCTCAATTCCCTCCTCCACCTCCCAGTCCCCATTGTGGCACGGTAGTTTAAGCCTCTCCGGTAATGCTGGCATCCCATGTGAGCACCAGTTACAATGCATGCTGCTTCGCTTTGGATCCAGCTTCTTTCCAGATTTTGACCCTGGAAAAGCAGCAGGAAGTGGTGCAAGTGCTTGAGCTTCTGCCACCTGTAAGAGCAACCCATATAGAATTATGTAAAGTGAATAAATGATTCTACTACAGTTTCAAGAGCACAGTAATGCTTCCCTCTTACTCTCCTGTCAGAGTTCCCTTCCCACCCTTCTTCCTTCCTCCCTTCCTCCCTTTTCCCTGATCTTTACAATGGTCTGTCCTAGTCACACAGTGACCTGCTCAGGCATCTCCTGAATATCAGAGGCTCTTTTCTCTATTCATGAATTGTTTATAAGACTCTAATGTTGTATTTCTTATAATATAGTCTTATTTATTGCAACAATTTATGTTTCATGGCTCAATATCTGTATGTTGTGATGATTGGGGGCTATTGCTGGTGATTTATCAACAGAACAGCTTTATTTTTCAGATATTTTGAAAACAATATAATAGTGTTTTAGAATATTTTTATTGCATCTTTAACCTTTAATTTGGAGGATCATGTTATTAATCTCATTACTTCTGTGATAATTTCTAAAATTTTTAGTCTAGCAAATCTTTTACATAGCCCAAAAAAGTCCATAGCAGTTGCTTTTAGGGTTCATCATTTTTCTCATATATATAAAAAGAATTAATTTGAATGTAAAACCTGTCAAGGTATAACTTTATATTAGTTTTATGTAAATATTTATGTATTTAATTTAGTAAATTTAGGATGTGAAACTCTTAATTTTAATTTTAATAATTAAATGTTTAAGAATATGATATAGCTTCAAAAATAACTATCACTTTAATGATCTACATTGAAAATTTTATCTGTTCTCAAATAGTCTATTTTAAAAGGAAAACTACATACTTATAAATTATTTGGTCTATTGACCATTATACTAAGTCTTAATTCACTCACCAGTAGTGATTAATTTAAGCTGCAAAGAGTGGGGAATCAAAGGGATATTGAATGAATGCCAAAATACAGCCAGGTGAAGGTAATGGGTACTGGTATTCCACATAACAGTAGATTAAATCTAAGACATAATAAAAGAAATAGAAAGGCTAGTTTCTAGACATTATTGGTTTTTACTATGCATAACTATGGAAATTTAGACTGTATCTCACAAAATGTACGGTTCATGTTAATTCAAAAGTTTTTAAATTACATTAATCAGTCACTTTGTTAATGTAAATCTCAAAGATATTTGTAACTTCTGGGGGTTTATAAACCACGAGTTTAAAAAGTTGAAATTAAAGAAACAACAGGATTTGATTGATGTAAAGAAACTTGAAGCAAAATCTGTGTTCATTTCTCAAGTGCATTGGTCTGACTGGTATATTCATGGTTTATTATAATTTCTATCCATTTTCTTTTGTATTTATATTTTATATATGCATGTCTACTTATATACTCTCACATTTCCTATTTTGACTGATATTAAATTCTTGATAAATTCTTATATTGCAAGAGTCAGCTTTATTTCAGTGTGAATAATGGGCTTACATTTTGGCAAAGCTGGTAAAATCACTGTATGTGATGCTAGCATCCTAAAAGGGCACCTGTTTGTATCCTGGCTGCTGCGTGTCTTACCCAACTCCTTGATGATGCCCTGAAAAAGCAGCAAATGATGACCCAAATATTTAGGCCCTTGCCACCCACGTGAGAGAGACACATGAAGCTGCTGAATTTGGCTTGGCCCAGCTGTGATCATTGAGACACTCTGGGAATGAACCAGTGGGTGGGAAACCGCCTTGTCTCTACTCTTTCTATAAGGATTGATTTTCAAATAAGTAAGTAGATAAATCTAAATCTTTTTATGTAACTTGAGAAACCTACATTCACATACTGAGATAATATTTCAGATGCATGCATGCATGCATTCATTAATTCAAAAGGCAGTTAGAGAGGGAGAGACAGAGATCTTCCATTCGCTGGTTCACTCCCCAGATGGCCACAAGGTTGGAATTTGGTTGGTCCAAATGCAGGGTTCAGGAGTCTCTTCCATGTCTCCCAGCTTTACATGGGGCTTGTCGCTTGGACCATCCTCCGCTGCTTTCCCAGGTGCATTAGTAGGGAGCTGACTCAGAAGTGGAGCAGCAGTACTTGAACTGGTGCCCCTAAAAGATGCTGGTCTCCCAAGAGACAGCTTTACCCACTACGCCACACGCTGGCCCCTAAAATAATATAAATAAAGTTTATTATAATGTATGACTTTGCTTTATCATATTGAACAAAAGTTGAAGTTCATGTAATAATTTTCAAAATTGTGAAATTTTTACAGCTCCTGATAGGATATGAAAATGGAACTGTAGTATTCTGGGATTTGAAATCTAAAAGAGCAGATTTGAGAGTTTATTATGATGAGGTAAGTTATTTCTAGCGAAATATTTGAGAAGGCACTTATGACTTTGTTTTCAAGCTTTGTACTCTACTGTTTTATAATGGGATACCTTGTTTTTGACCCAATTACAAATACTTGGCTTTTGACATTTGTTCAAGTTTCAATTATGGGGTTTTTCTCCCATGAGGATATTCTATCTTTACTCTGGTCTTAATTCCTTCTATTTGCCACAGAGTTCATGCTTGTGCCTTGTCTCATTGTCTTTAAGTTCACTAAAGAAAATGTATACCTTCCTTAGAAGATTCATTTTCTGTGGCAAAAACTTAAGTTGTTTTGAAATTCATTGTTTATAATATAGCTGATATTTGGTCATGACTGTGAAGAATAATCTGGCAAGAAATGTTATATAATTGTATTATGGAATATTCATGCAGTGGAGCACTCCAGGTAATGAGAATGAGCAAATAAAAAGCACACACAATAAATGGTTGCATCTGATGAAGTTGAGATAGGCACAGAAGATTGTATGCTGTATTATTCCATTGGCAATCAGCTTAAAGCTGGCATATTCAAAATTTAGATAATAGTTACCCTAGAGAGCAGAAGTGGGTGCAGGATGCCCTTTCATGCCAGCTTTTACTAAATTGTCACTGTCTCTAAATGTTTTTAGTGAAAAGAACTGGAAACTGAATTATAAAAGAGAATAGACATCATGAGCTTTCCAGATTAGATTTATAAGCTTCAGTAGCTTTTTATACATCTATACATGGCTGAAGCCAAGGAATCTGATCAGGTCAGAAAAATGTTTCTCTGTGTCCATAAAGTGACATTGTATCAGAATATTCTTCCTAGAAATATGTTTCTGCTTCCCCACATGCACACTTGTTTTTAATTGTTATCTTATTAGGCTATTCATTCAATTGATTGGCATCATGAGGGCAAACAGTTCATGTGCAGCCATTCAGATGGTAGCTTGACCTTATGGAACCTGAAAAGCCCAAGCCGCCCTTTCCAGACCACAGTTCCACATGGTAAGATGTTTATTTTCCAAATTAACCAACACTTATCTTTAAATAATAAAAATATCTTAAACTTTCATGTGTAATCTCTTTAGTGATATAGTTTTCATTAAAATTCCGTTTGAGATATTTCCTGATTCTTATTATAATTCTTTTTATGCATGAGCTTGTACATGTGTTTTCAAGTTTTTAAACATGTTTTTATTCTCTTTCTGTAAGAATTGATTTTCAGATAAGTAATAAGGTTCAAATAAGGTTTTTGAATTATCAGAGTGGGTGGCATTATAATAATCCTACTGAGATTTGATTTGCTGTATAATTAGCACATAATAAATTCCCATAATATTCCTAAGGTGCTTGGGAAGAATTTGTATTTCCTATTACATAAAGCTCAAGCCTAAATATGTATTTTTCATTATGTGTTGTTAAAATCTTCACAAGGTTTTTCTTTCTTTAAATTGCATTTCATTTTATAACATCGTTTCATAGGCTCTGAGGTTCCCCTGACTCCTCCCCGTACCCTCCTCCCACCCCGGTGGATTATTCCACCTTATTGCAGTATTACAGTTCAAATCCAGTCTTGTTTCTTTCATTGCAAGCATGTGCCATGCATAGAGTCCAGCATCTTATTGTCCAGATCAATTCAACAGTTTCTTGGGGAGACCATCTCTGGTCTAAAAGCAGAGCTGGCAGAATATCGTTTCAACCAATTAAAAGCCATAACATATCATCAATAACTGTTTACAACATTATGGGGTTAATTGACATGGTATTGAGTGACTGATATGTTAGAAAATGCAGGTTCTTAACCACATCCTGTGACTACTTCATTAACATTTCAGGTTTAGTTTATATACATCCAGCTTCTATCCACCTTAAAATGGCTATAGGATACTATTCAGCTGTCTCATGTCTATTTTCATTTTTGTATTTAGCAGTTTATTGTATTGAAGCATAATTTTTACTGAACTTGGCAGATTTTAGGATAGTCCAAACTGGCTTATAACTTTAACAAGGCATATGTCAACAGTTGAGGCACAGAACAGTTTTAGGAGGGGTGTGCAGAGAAATCTTCAATACCCTAGTTAGGAGTAACTTATTTTCGTGTCCTACCTAGTAAGGTATATGTGAGTCCCTGCTGACCATTTCCTGTCTGGTTCTAAGCTTTCCTTGTTCTCTGTCTATTCTAATTTTTTTGTTTTTAATTTGATATTTGATCTCTAAGAGAGGCGAGTTAATAAATTCTATTATAATAGATTTTTCCTGGTAATCCTGATCATTTTTCTTTTATGGCTGTGAAAATCAGACGGATCAGGATGATTTATGGTGTTTGTCATTGTGGTTTTGCTAATATGTCTAATGCTACATTTGTTGAGATAGTGGTATTAAAATTCTATGGATTTCAACCTTTTTTGAACCAAAAATAAATTTATCAGTAGTTCCAATTTTTTGCGTGTTGATATACCCTCACATACATGCTAGTATGTATGCACAGAATATTTATCAAACCCTATCAGAATACTTAATAGTGGAAATTTTAAAACAATTTTTAAATCTCATTAATAAGGGACAATATACAGTGTTTATCTTTCAGTGACTGGCTTATGTCATAAAGCATGATACCCTCCATTTGCAACCATTTTCATATGATAAAATTTCCTTTTTACAGATGAGCAATAAATTTTAGAACATTTCAATTTTCACTGAAAGAAAAGCATTAGATATTTATTTCCATCTCCACTTTCCTAGTCCTCTAGCCTGAGGCAACCACTAATCTTATGTCCTCATTATAATACCCCAAATCAGTAAAAGATCTGAGTAGATGTTCTTCAAAGTAGCTATAAAATTTTTCATGTGTAATGTGAAAAATGTTGACAAGGATATTGAGGAAAGGAAACCTTTGCACAGAATTGGGGATGTAAATTGTTGCTGCCATTATGGAAAGGAGTTTGGAAGTTCCTAAAGAGATTAATACTAAAATTACCGTACTACATGGCAATCTTTCTTCCAGGAATTTACATAATGGAAATAAATTCAGTAGTTTTTAAAGATATCTGGACTACCATTTTCGTGACAGTATTTTTCTTTTAAGGATTTACTTGTTTTTATTGGAAAGGCAGATTTACAGAAAGAGAGAAAGAAAAACATCTTCCATCTGTTGGTTCACTCCCCATATGGTCACAATGGCCAGTACTAAGCCAATCAGAAGCCAATCAGAATCTGCCACGTGGGTACAGGCTCCCAAGGCTTTAGGCCATCCACAATTGCTTTCCCAGACTGTAAGCAGCAAGCTGAATTGGAAATAGAGCAGGCAGGACATGGACCAGTGACTATATGGTATGTGACCATCTGCAAGGTAGAGAATTAACTAGTTGAGCAGTTATGTCAACCCCTACTGCAGGATTTTTATAATAGTCAAGATCTGAAAACAACCTAGGTGTCCATTGATGGAAGAATTGGTAAAGAGCCATGGTTAAATTGCCCAGTGTAACTAGCTTTGAGTAAAATGAAATAAAAACCACAATGAGGTATTATTTCTCTCTAATTAGAATGGTGATTTTTTTTTTAAAGACAAAAGTGGTTATGAAGTTGTGGACAAAAGAAAATTAGCACATCATTGCTAGGGATGTAAATTAGTACAGCCAATGTGAAAAGTAACAGGGGTCTCTAAAAACTAAAACTATAATATGATACAGCAGTCTCACTACTGAATATAAATATCAAAAGGAAATAAAATCATTTTGTCAAGGAGACCTTTATAGTCATCTGCTTATTGTATACAATTTTTCAATAGCCAAGAGATGTTAACAACCCAACTTTTCATTTATTGATGAATGAATAAAGACAGCTTGCTACATATATCTGATGGACTACATATATCTAATGGACTACTACTAAATCTTGCCATTTGATACGGCATGGATGGAACTGGGAGGCTCATTATCTTAAGTAAAATAAGCCAGATCTAGAAAGATAAATATCATTCATGTGTAATCTAAAGCAATAAGCTATCTCCTAGTCATTAAAAATATAAGTATACTTAACCAGAAACAGGAGAGAGAAGTGGGAATGGAGGGATTAGTAAAGGCTGATTGATTTATTAAATTATAGCTATATAGGAGTAAGAATTTCCAGGGTTATACTACATAGCAGGGTTCTCTATAAAATTAGATACTATTTTTGACAATTTCCATATTAAAGACATGTTAAATGTTTGAAATTATGACTCTGTTTACCCTTTTGGGCATTACACAGTGTATATATTCAATGAAACATTGTATATTACTCCATTAAATATATATAACTTTGTTAATTTTTAATCAAAACTTTTAAAACTACACAATGAGGTACTTACTGCATCATATTCATTAGGTTTACTGTTGTCAGAAATACCAAAATAAAAACAAACTAACAATTGCTAGCAAGATGTATACAACTGGAAATGTACACAGTGTTTGTGACAAAGTAATATGCTACACTCGTGGAGAATAGCATGACGGTTTCTCACAATATGAAAACAGAATCACCATATGCCACAAATTGTACTTCTTTCAAAGAAAACAGTTCAGTGAACCAGAAAGATATTTGTGTACTTTTCCAAGATTCCCTAGAACATACTTGAAATGATAGATAGTGCTAAACATTATATATAGAATTGTTTCCTTTACATGTGTAGGTATGAAAAGGGTTTTTAAATAATTATTTTTAAAAAACACAGTATACAGAGAGGGAGAATCAAAGTTGGGGGTTTCTGTACTCTTCCAGTTGCTAGTTCAGTTCCCCTAAGGCCATAATATAAAGGCCTGAGCCAGACAGAAGGTAGAAACTTCTTCCAGAGTTCCCACTTGGGTGCAGCAGCTCAAGAGCTTGGGACATCTCTGTGCTCCCATGCACATTGGCAGGGAACTGGATTGGAAATAGAGCAGCCAGGATTCACACCACTGCCCATACAGTATACTGGCATTGCAGGTGATGGCTTTACCTGCTCTGCCATAATGCCTGTGCTGAGAAATTTTAATTTATAATAGGCAATAAATTAAAGGCAATAGTTCTAGGGATACTGTTAAGTCAATTACAGTTACTCTAACACAGAGACTGTAGTACTGTGACAGTTGATCAGTAGCTACAATAATTGTTAAATTACCTAATGAAAAGGTTTTATTTATAGCCTGCATATACTTTACCAAGGGAAGATTGATGTTCTAAGCTGAATGAGAAGGGATGGGATGAGATTTCATCCTGCTCCTTAGAAAAATATACAATTTGAAGCTTATGAATTGTGTGATTTTTCATATGATCAAATACTTAGTTACATAAAAGTAGATGTGTTATCTTCATTGTTCTGCACTTTATTATCTAAACTCTAGAGCTTTGAGGTTTATCCTCATTAACATACCCAGATACATCACTGTTTTTCATGGTTTTTTACACTGTTGTAGTCACATGATGCAACAAGTTGTGATTGGTAGATGATTAGTCTGGGTTTTAGGATGGCTATGTTCATGATAAATTCCTAACAGCAGGTTTTTAATATGTTTTACATCAATTCATATCCTCACTAATTTTTCTACAAATCTTTAATGTAAGCTATATTAATAAATTACTGGGTTTGTCAATCAAATGGATTTTTAAAACTTCTTTTTACTTAGATTTTAATTATTTTTAAGGTTTATTTTATTGATTTTATTTTTATTTGAAAAGCAGGTTTACACAGACTGACAGAATTATTTGTTTTAAAATTTAATGATCATGTAGTGGAGTAAACGTTGTATATAAATTTTCACATGGAATGCACATCCCATTTCAGCATTTAGACATAACTGCTCTTCTTCCAATCTAACTTCCAGATGGTATGCATGCAGGGAGATAGCAGAGGATGGCTGACTCCATGCCACCCCACATTTGACCTGGAGTGATTTCTGGGCTCCTCCCTTAAGCTCAGCCCTAATAGTTTCGGGCAATTAGGTAGTGAATTTGCAGATGTAAGATCTGTCCTTCTCCCTATGTTTTGATCCCTACCTTTCCAAGACAATTGAAAATAATGAAGAATTATAAAGCACATATTATTAATATACTTTTAAGGGATACAGTGTTATTTCAGCAGATACACATAAACAGGTCAAATTAGGTGATCGGCACTTCCATCTCTTCACCCTTTGTCCATTTTAGAGCACAAAAGTCCTCAATTCCTATTCTTTCTATATTGCATTATATATTATCACAATCCATAGTCACCCCCTGTGCTGTGTAACCCTAGAGTCTATTACTTCTATGTGTATCGGTCCATCCAACTTCTCTGCACCTTATCTCCTCCCTGGTAATTTGGCAACCACTATTATAACATCAGATCAATATTTTAAAATATACTTGAAAATTTGAGTGAGAAATGTGGATTTCTGTGTCTGGATTACCTGATTTAACATAATCTCTAATTCCATTCATTTTGTTGCAGATGTCTAGACATTTTAAGCTATTTTTTTTTAATTTTTGTATACCTCTTAATCTTTTATTTTCCTTTTAAAAGAATTTATCTATTTTAAAGGCAGAGAGAGTGAGACAGAGAGCTTCCATCTGCTGGATTATACACTGAATGACTGAGGCAGCCAACCCAGGAGCAGGCCAACGCTGGGAACCAGGAATTCCATCTGAGTCTCTCACAATAGTCCATATGCTGCGGCCATCTTCCACTGCTTGCCTAGGTGCATTAGGATGGAGCTGTATTTGGAAATGTAGCCTAGATTAGAAATTGTGTTACAATAAGAGATGTCAACATTAAAAGCAATAGCTTACTTAATGCACTGCATAATAATGCTGTCTTGGGCCCATTTCAATGACTCAATTAGCTAATCCTCCACCAGCAAGTACCAGCAACCCATATGGGCACCAGATTGAGTCCTGACTGTTCCACTTCCCGTCCAGCTTCCTGCTCATGGCCTAGGAAAGCAACAGAGGATGTCCCAAAGCCCTGGGTCCCTGCATGCACATGGGAGACCCAAAAGAAGCCCCTGGCTCTTGGCTGCAGATCAGCCCAACTCTGGCTGTTGCAGCTACTTGGGGAGTGAGCCTGCACATGGATGATCTTTCTGTTTTTCTTCTCTGTAAATCTGCGTTTCCAATAAAAATAAAATTTTTTTAAAATGCTGTACCAAAGGTTTCATATATACACACACACATACATACATATACATACAGATACATATATACATATATGTGTGTGTTTTCCTATGTATCTTTTTGGTTTGTATTTTGCATGAATGTTGCCTTACATCAGAGAGAACATATGATATTTGTCCTTTTGGGATTGGCTTATTTCACTGAGCATAATGGTCTCCAGTTGGGACCATTTTGTTGCAAATGGTAGAATTTCATTCTTTTTAATGACTGAGTAGTATTTCATGGAGTATAAAAAAGCAGAGCTTCTTTATCCATATATTTTCTTGAAGGAATCTGGATTATTTCTATGATTTGCTGTGGTGGATTGCGCTGCTATAAATTCATGGGCACAGATCACTTTCTCATATGCAGATATCACTTCCTTTGGAAATATTCCCAGGAGTGGGATATCTAAGTCTTAGAGTAAATCAATTTTGAGTTATCTTGGCACTCTCAGAACTGACTTTAGTAGCTGCTGATGTGGTGTATCACATTTATTAATTTGCATTATGTTATGGTAAACCATTCCTGCATTATAGGGATAAATCCCACTTAGTTTGGGTGAATGATCTGTCTAACATATTACTGGATTCTATTGGATAGTATTTATTGACGATTTTTGTATCTATATTTATAGGGGAATAACAATCTGTAGTTCTCTTTCTCCGTCATGTGTCTGGCTTTGGTATTAAGGTGATGTTGTCTTCATAGAAAAAGTTTGGAATGCTTCTCTTCAGTAGAGTAAGTTCTTGATATATTCAGTAGAATTCAGCAGTGAAGCCATCTTTGGTCCTGGTCTTTCTTTGTTGGGAGAAATTTGCTTACTGATATCAGTCTCCATCCTGGTTGTAGATCTGTTGAGACCCTTATTTACCTCATACTCAGTTTTGTCAAACTGTGTGGGTCTCAAAATGTATCCATTGCTTCCAAATCTTTTGATTTGTTGGCATATAGTTGTTTTAGTTTCTGATTATTCTGTGTATATCTGAGGGATCTGTTGTTACTTTTCCTCTTTCCTCTCTGATTCTATTGATTTGGATCTACTCCTTCTTTTTTGGTTAGTTGAAAATCTATTTTGTTAATTTTCTCAAAGAGCCAGCTCTTTGATTTGTTGATCTTATGCATTGATCCTTGGAGTCTATTTGGTTCATTTCCTCCCTTATTTTGCTTATTTCTTGTTTTTTTTTCTGTCAATTGTAGGATTGTTTTGCTGCTGTTTTTCTAGTTCTTTCAGATTGTAGTTAGGTCGTTTACTTGAACCCTTTCTGACTTCTTAACAAAGGCACTAATTTCAGTGATCTTTCCTCTTAGCACTGCCTTGAATGTGTCCCACAAGTTTCGAATGTATTGATCATTTCTTTTTAAAGTGATTTTTAAATTTTGACCTGTTGGTCTGCAGTTTCACTGCATGATAGTCAAAGAACATAAATGGATTGATTTCATTTTATTTTAAATTACTGAGGCTTGTTCTGTGGAAGTTTCCATGTAATGATTCATTAAAGCTGTATTCTGTAGGATGAAAGGTTTTGTGTATTTCAGTTAAGTCCATTTGTTCTGTTGTCTGGGTGAGCTCTGTTGTTTGCTTGCTGAGTTTCTGTCTGTTAATCTGTCCTCTGAAGTTAGTGGGGGTATTAAGTCCCTCACTATCATTATATTGGAGTCTGTTTCTCCCTTTAAATCTATTAATATTTGTTTCAGGTAGCTAGGTGCCCTGGTGTTTGATGTACACTCATTTATTATTGTAATTGCTGAATTTATCCTTAAATCATGTGATGACCTTTTTCATCTCTTTTAATGCTTTTATCATCAAAGTCTATATTATATGATATTATTATATGATGTAATATATTATCTATATTACACTGTCTCATTTTTCCTTTCCATTACCCTTGAATATCCTTTCCATCCTTTTGCTTTCAGTTTCCACATATTTTTGTTGGTAAGATGTGTGTTTTAGGCAACAGATGGATGGGTCCTGATCTTTGCTCCAATGTGCTAATCTGTCTTTTGATTGATGAGTTTGTCATTTACATGCAGGGTTAGTATGACAAGCAGTGATTTAATCCTATCATTTTAGCGTTGAGTTTCTTGCTTAAGTTTTCTTTTATAGTTTTGTTGATATGTTCTCCAAATTTGCCTTGGTTTGGGTGGGTGTTAGTTTTCTCTGTAGCAACTGTTTAAGCAACATTTGTAGGGCAAGTCTGATAGAGGCAAACTTTTTCAATTTTTATTTGCTTTGGAAATATTTTATTTTCAAATGCAAAGGAAAGCTTTGGTGTATTACACTGGGATGACAGTTTTTTGTTTGTTTTAGTATCTGGAATTTGTCGCTACATTCTCTTGTGGCCTGTATGGTCTCCACTATTAGGTCAGCTGTGAGTCTGATTAGTATTCCTCTATAAGTTATCTGATGTTTCTTGAGTGCTTATTTATCTTTTCTTTGTGTTCAACCAAACAGCATGATTATGGTGTGTACTATTACTTCCAGTAGAATCTATTTGGTGTTCTTTGCCCTTCTTTGGCTTCACATTTATTTCTCTATGTGAGGGAAATTCTCATTTACTATTTCATTAAATACATCTTTCAACTCACCTCTGCCCTCTGTGCCTTCAGGAGCACCCATAAACCTTATGTTTGGCCTTTTGATGGTATCAATTCTTCAATAAATTTTTAACTTAACTCAGTTTCTCTTTCAGATCTCTGTTTCAGAATTTTCATGTGTTGAGTCTTCCAGTTCTGCAATTCTTTCTTCTGCCTTACTCATTCTATTATTGAAACTATCCTTTGTATTTTCAATTTTCTGTATTCTTTATTTTGGTAATTTAGTTTGATTTTTTTTCAATGTTGCTATTTCCTATGTAGCACATTCCTTAAATTCCTTGAAATTTTGTGTACTTCTCTTTGTTTTTAAGGAGATTTACAATGATTTTTTTTTTAATAATTTTTCTTCTGGTTGTTGATTTTGTGAGTTTTCATTTCAGGTGATGTTTGTAACTTTGTAATGAAAACTGTCCAATCCAAATGTGAGGATACAATGCAGCATGAATATCTACTTCCAGATCAAAGATGGACTCCCATCTTTAAACTCCATGTACAGTGCTGTCAGTGGCACCCGTAGGACAGATTTTTTTCTTTCTTCTTGCCAATAGCAATTAGGTCTGAAGGCAACTTGGACCTTTTTTGGATGGAACCCATGGGATGCCAATCTGTTTTTTTCTTGGTGGGACCAGTGCAATGCATTGAGCCATAATTAGTTCTCCCTGGCTCAATACATGCACAGTTCACTTTTGTTCCCCAGGGACTTTTGCAAAAAACTTAAAATGGCCCATACTGTGGCATTGATGGAGGGTCTAGGCCATGCAATCCATCATGTTCCCATACTTGTCTGAAAGGGTTCCACCACTCTGCTTTTGCTTGTGGTCACATCAAAAAATTGAGTAGGACCTGCAATTCTGAGTTGATACATCCTGCTTTCCTTGCATCCCCTTCATAACTGACCATTATTGGAGCTCTGATTGCTGCTGTGATTTCTGTTTGCTGCAGCACTGCTTCACTGTCTCTGTTGCTTCCCTGTGTTCACACATCTTCAAGTGTTCCCCTGCCATCAGCTGACCCACTCCTTTTTGGGGGATTGCATCCTCTCTGCTTCTCCTCCACTAATCCTTCTGCATCCATTTTAATGTGTCCTTACCCTACTCCCCTGCAGTGTTGCTTTTTTTTCTTCTATAATGTGTTTTATTACAGATCAAGGGAAGCAAATGACTTTTGTCTTTCTGAGGTTGGCTTATTTCACTAATCATAATGATTTCCAGTTGTGCCCAATTTTTGTTGCAAAAGACAGAACCTCATTTTTTTTTTGGCTGAGCAGTATTCCATACTGTGTGTATGTATGTGTGTGTGTATATATATATATACATATATCACATTTTCTTTATACAGTCATCAAGTTGATGGCCATCTGGATTGATTCCATATTTTCACTATTGTGAATGGGCTGCGATAAATGTAGCAGAATAGATAACTTTGTGATATGTTAATTTTATTTAAGTGTATTCTGAGAAGTGAGATACATGGGTAATACATTAGATCTATTATCAGATTTATGAGTAATTTCATATTCAGTAATGGTTGCACTACCTACATTCCCAACAACAGTGGATTAGGGAACTATTTTCCGCACATCCTCTCTAGCACTTTTTATTTTCTGATAGCCATTCTAAATGGAGTGTTGTGAAACCTCATTGTAGCTTTTGTTTGCATTTCATTATGCTTAGTAATCCTAAGGATTTTCATGTGTACATTGATCACTTGTATTTAATCCTTTGAAAATTGCCTCTTCGTGTCGCTTGTTCATTTTATAACTGAATTGTTTTGTTGTAGAGTTTCTTGGGCTATTTATTTTATCTGAATATTAATGCTTTATCAATTGATTATTTTGAAAATACTTCATCCCTTTCTGTCCATTGCCTTTATACTCCGTTGATGGTTTCTTTTACAGTCCAGAAATGTCTTAGCTTGATATGATCTCAGGTTCCCAGTTTTGCTTTAATTGCCTGTACAGCTAGGGGTCTTTCTCAGGAACTCTGAGATTATGCCAGTGTACAGTGTGAGGCAGGATTCTTGTATCATACTTCTGTACATGGAGATGCCATTTCTTCAACATCATTTGTTGATTGTTATCATCTTTGCAGGGACTGACTTTAGCTCATTTGTCAAAGGTTACTTGGTTGTAAATGAATGAATTAACTTCTGCAGTATATTTTCTGTTCTATTAATCTACATGTGTATTTTTGCACCAGTACTATGCTGTTTTGATTAACACCGTCCTGTAGTGTGTCCTGTAGCCTACTATAATGATGTCTCTGTGTTTCCATATGGATTTTAGTATCATTTTATTCCTGGTCTGAGACGAATGTTATCAGATTTGGATTATGATCACATTGAATCTATAAATAGCTTTTAGTAGTATGGGCATTATAATGATATTATTTCTTCCAAATCCATAAATATGACAAACTCTTCCTATCTTTTTGTGTTTCTTTCTTTAATGTTTTTACTTTTCATCATGGAGGACTTTCATATCCTCACTTAGGTTTATTTGAAGTTATTTAAACTTTTATATCTATCATGAATGGGAAGTGAAACAGCTAAGACACTAACCAGTGTACATGCTGGCACTTGAAAGGAGAGGATTAGAGAATTGAGCCATTGCACCTGGCCCCAGAGAAAACTTCTGATGTTTATCTTTATAGGTTTGACCTATTTCACTAAGTATGAGTTCAACTTCCACCTACTCTGTTTAGATGAAAGAGTTCCTTCCTTTTTCATGGCTAGGTATTATTCTGTCGTGCATACATCTTGTGTTGTCATTATCTAGGTCTTAGTTAATAGACATCTTAGGTGATTCTATATCTTAGAATCTATATCTTAGGTATTGTAAATTGAACTGATGTAAACATGGAGTTTAAATAACTTTAATAAGTTGACTTCATTTCCTTTTGGGTATATTCCTAAGAATGAAATGAATTATATGACCGATATGAGCTATTAGAACCATCAAATAGCATTTAACCAGCTGTTTTTCTCTTACCATTTTAAAGATTTTAATTTTGTTTTTTAGGATTTTTACTAAGATATGTCAGATATGTCTCTTTTTTATCTTATTTAGGATTAAATGAACTTAATGTTTCCCTGTTTGAATTTTTTCTACCTTCAAACTGCTCTAATAAGGGAAGCCATTTTAATGTTTTTTAATATTTAACTAAAATTTAAAATGTACTTTAAATTTAAAGTGTTACATATCTAACGTGTCAACTTGCAGACTTCTAACAACTCTGTGGCAAAAGGTGGCTGTTAATTGTCTTTTGTGCTTCATGAACATTATTCTTACTGTAGTTCTACCTGGATCTTTTCATTTAGCCAAATTGCCTGCCCATCTTGTTTTAATTTAAATTTCCACAAAACTTTATCATTTATTTGCTTATGACACTTCATAGACTTTGTGTTTTTGTTAAGTCTAGTAAATTTTGGGCCCTTTTGATGTCTGATTGTCATTTGTGCCCTGTCATTAGCAGGCATCTGGATAGGAAGTAGTGAGCTGGAACTCATACTGACTCCCAAACATGGTGCCAGCATTGCACCTTGTGGCTTAACCTGTTATGCTACAGAGCAGCCCCCAATAAATCTTAAAACAATTGTGAAAAGTGAAGCCCTGAGGAAAATATTTCTTTTTATGAGACCTTGGCATGTCTTACTTGATCGCATATAATTTCAACAATTCTATTTTACACGTGTTACAGAAACTTATATACCTGTTATCATGCAAATAACTGTCATTACATTCACATTATCGATGCTTCTTTATTCAAAATAGAAAGAAACATCAGTTTCAGAAAATATGCCATGGAACAAACCATGGTTTTATTTTATGTCGATTCCTTGCCTTTTAAACAAATTCAATAAAACTATCTTAATTTGATTTGGCTATGCCACTTTGAAGCTATCCTAAAATGTAAATGTGTATATATAAATACCTCTACATAATCGATATGTGTGTCTATATTTTATGTGTGAAAATACATAAGAATGAAGGTACTTACTGAAAGTATACATGAACCATAATACTTCAGAAAACATGCCAAGTTTATGTAAGAGATGTACGTACATGCCAAGAGATGTAGAATTAAATGAGACGTGTTATGTGTATTAGTGACTTAACTTTCATCTTTTATTGATCCTTTATTCAAAACCATGTGGAATCTAAATTGTATAACCTCTTCCTGCCAGTAGCTAGAATTTTTATTTTATGCCAATACAATATATCATAAATTTATTTTTTATAAATTATGAAGTATATAATCTGTTTATTGTTCAGTAAACTCTCCTTAAAGTGAATTAGATGGAAAGGAAATCATTTTGATTACCCATCATATGGTTTAAATGGTGTTTTTCTGCATATGAATGGAGATGCTACTATTATAGACAAATATTGATCCTTGTATGTATTTTCGTGGTAGCACATTTTATTTTACATATAAATATCTATTTTCAAACTTAAAATGATTTTACATGAGACTAGATTAATATGTAAAGAATGTAAAGCAATATGATTTGTATTATTTTATCTAACATTTACAACCAAGTACTTACGCTCTTGAAATGATTTACAACGTCCATAGAAATAGTAAGATATGTAGGCATCATCACTTCTCAGTATTTTGGCTAAGATCAAGTGAAGATATATAGGCATGTTTATGCTATTATTAAAAACATATTTATGTTATTGATTTTTATACTCTTGTTTTTAAATTCTCATGGATGTGTATAATTCAAATTAAACTTAATAAAATATCTTCTTTTGTTAGGAAAAAGTCAAAGTCAAAGAGAAGGAAGAAAATCTGAATCTTGTAAACCAATTCTTAAAGTAGAATACAAAACCTGCAGAAACAGGTATGCATTTTTTAGGAAATATGGGAATACATTTAAGAAACATAAACAAGAAAGATGGATATAATTTTATACAACCATATTGTCTAATGCTTTATATAATTATGTTAACTGGCTGAATTCTCATAAATAATGACAGCTTTTAATAGACATCATCAATGATCATTATGAATATTGCAATTATGTGTTCTTTTATTTTTGCAAGTACTTTGAGTATTATATATTAATTTTAACAATGTAGGACTTACTGGCCATACACACTTCAAGTTACAGGGTTTACTAAACATAAGGTATATGCTATTGATAATGTTTTGACAGAATTAACTACATAACCGCATCTATATACTGGGACTTAGATTCTGAATTTGCAAGATTCCTTTAGCTAGAAAGACAAAATGTAGATTGAAATTATGTTTTTTGCAAAAATTAAGAAAACAGAACTGAAGCAGGGGAATTGAAGGAAGAAAAGAAGTATGACTATCTTCTTAGAATTTTACTTAAAATATACATGAAATCTGTATGAATAAAAGTTTTCAAGCATGAAAGGAAAAATAAATATATGTATCCGCATAGTATAAATTTACTAAAATGTAATAAACATATTGATTCAACTTTTGGTGGAATTCTAAAGATTAATTATTTAAAAGGAAGACTAACACATTTTTCATTATTTAATTATTTAAAAGGAAGAAAAACACATTTTTCATAAGATTGTTCTCTCCCTAAATGCCCATAGCAGACACAACTAGGCCAGGCATGTTAAAACCAGGAGCTAGGGACTCCACTGTTGTCTCCCTCAAAGGTAGGAGGATTTAAGCAAGCAGTTGGGCTAAGCTCCAGGAGCATTAACGGGGAGTTGCATCAGAAGTGAAGTAGTGGTAGAACTTGAACCAGCACTAACATAGGATGTTGGTATCACAAATGGTAATCTAAACCCCTGTGCCACAGTGCTTGTCTCTTCAACTAATTAGCTATTTGTCCCTTTAACTAATTAAAAGTTCATCAAAGGGATTAGTGATTTATTAGAGCAGTAGAGAGAGACTAGAGATCTTCCAGCTACTATTTCATTTCTCATTTTCCCATAACAGCCAGGGCTGGATCTGGATGAAGGCAGGGTCCTGAGATTCAGTCTGGATCTTTCACATGGATGGCAAGGACTGATTAAGAAGAACCATCACCTATTGTCTCCAAAAATATGCAATATAAAGTAGCTAGATCAAATGTGGAGGAGCCCAGACTCTAATCAGGTTGATAGAGGCATCATAAGTGGTGCCTAATCAATGTGAATTCCCCAAAAATGTTTTAAGCTCTAAGATATATAAAATTGAACAAAAAGTAATATTTTATGTATTTTATATCTATATATCTACATAATAAATATACTGTTATTTTCACCTGTAATGGTGATTAATGACTAGTCTCATCCAAAATTAAAATAATAGTCCTGTGCCTAAACATTAATCTAAGCTAAACTGTATTCTGTATTTATTACATACTCACAGTAGCACTCTTTTTGGTATCAGATTTGTTTACACCTGTTTTTATGAACTTATAAAATTTATATAATATATAATATAAAATTAATAATTTTAAGCAGTTAACTTAAATATATGTCAATACATTTTAGCCTAGCCTGTTGTTACAATACATGAACTGATAAAATGAAATTACCACAATTTTATACAATTATGACTAAAGTATTAAAGTATTTCAATTTAACTTTAGGGATGGAAATGTAAAATACATCACATATATTAAAATTGTACTTGAAGTTGTAATTCAAAAACAAGTTTTTTGTGTCTTTATATTCATTATTATTTACGTCAATTGTTACGTAGTGTTTTACTTCAAGGATTATTGAGGTGCAAAATGTTATGTTAACTATTGCTAGGAAGTGTTGGTTTGATATGTTTGTTTCTTCCTTGTTATATATATGTGTGTGTGTATGTGTGTGTTTTAAGTTTTACTCTCTCCTTTAGTTTTGCTCTTCCAGGATGTCTGTCATTTCCTGTGTGTGATCTGCTAGTGTCCATTGTTTTTTTTCTATAGGCTAAGAAACTTGAAAGCCAATATTTATACAATGAGGGTAACAGGTTAACATTGAAGGCCCGGTGGTTTTACTACATATGAGGAGGTCTTGGAAAAACTCAGGCACAAGAGGGAAATCTATGCATGAATTAAGACTTTTGCAGCAAAACAATTACCATTTTAATTTTCTTGTGAATTTTTATGTATCCTTATACATGATCTGTAATCTTTATGACATTTTTCTAAGCTGCCTGTTTAAAAACTTTTATGAATTGCTTAAATATTCAGCTTAATTCAGTTAAAACTATTAAATTATTACTGTAGGCAATGTGCTGTGTAATTTGGTGTATGAACTTGACATTAGTATTTGGTGTTGAATTTGTTCTAGTGAACAAGTAGTTGCCGAAAGAAATATCAAGTGTGTTTTATATAGATAATGCTAAGGAACACAGAAAAAGGGCCATAGGCTAGTGTTGACAAAAATGGTGGGGAGAGCCATGAAATGAAAGATCAGGGAATGCTTAGCAATGGAGATTCCTAATATGGGACTTAGTGAATTCAAAGTTGGTGCCAGGCAAGGGAGAAAAGTTAAAAGTCAAAAGAAGTTAATTTAGGAAACAGGACCACAAATCAAGGCAGTATAATGCTTGAAGCCATTGATTTTTGAATAAGACTTCTGTGTGACATCAAAAATTTTAATTGTTTAAACTTCTGCTTCATATCAATGCCTATCTCAGCATGTTCCTCATGAATACTAAATAAAATAATGTGCCAGGCATATAGTAGTCTAACTTTATAAAGGTACATATGGATTTCTTAATAAGTAGAAGTTAATTTAATAGGGTTGTCATTAGGTTTAGGGTATCCTGCATTGTTATTCAACAAGCATATGCACTTGATTTAGTAATTGATAATCCAAGTATGTGTAGAAATGATTCTTCAGATCTGTACTGTGAAACAGAAAGATTATTGATAATAATTACTGTCATGCTACTTACATGTAAATGTATGCATTGTGTCTGTTTCTTGTGATTGCTACTTTATTTAGAAAGTCAACTCTGATGCTTAAAGCTCAGAGTCTAAAAACCAGAGGATCACTAAAGAGTACTGGTGAAAGCATTGCCATTACAAAAAGATCATAGTCTGAAGTGTGGGAGTGCTGAGGAGGGCCATGAACTATCAGATAAATTAGGTCATTTATTATTTTTCAGAACATTTAACGTGTAGAAGTGCTTGACAAATTGTGAAATTTATTTATTGAAGAATTTAAATATTAAGTGAAGCATCTAGGTCTTGGCATTTGGTTTGTTTGTCATGACATTCAACAACTGCTTGACCCTGAATAAGTTATTTAACCTGCAGTAATCCTAGATTCCTCCAAAATAAAATTGGACTACTAATGTCTTTATTATAGTTGTTGTGAGAATTACATAAAGTTTATTTTGTAGGTATATGTAACATCTATTACATGGTAAACATGCAGTGAATTTTAGCTCTATTACCAGACTTGTATGTTAGGAATAAACTCCGGAGTCTGAAATATTCCAGTTTTCTTTTGGCTTTTGCTGCTTGTTTTTTACCCTCATTAATAAGATAAGTAAAAATACATATTATCTAATATGGTAATAGATATGTAATACAGTTATCATGAAAAGTTCCTTCAGCAATTTTCTAGGGCAGTAACTTTTGTTCAGATCATTTAGTAGTTCACAGAGTGAATGTGTGTTAATAATTAACTTAGGGCCCGATGTTTTTTTGATACAGAGCCATTAGAACAGAAATTTTGTACTTTTCCTATCCTAGGGTGTGTTAAGACAGGTTTTCTAAGGTGCATACAAAAAAAATTGCTATTTCATAAAGAATCACATTAGAAATAGTTTTAAATATGCAAAGGTTTTACTATATATGCACAGTTTGTAGAAACAAATAATAGATCCAAGAGTATGCCTTTTTTTTTTTTTTTGCTTCATTAATAGCATGTAGAATCACAGGTGCAAGAGTATCACTAAAATCAGCCAATGAGGAAAACAGAAGAAATCTGAGTTAGAACATGGCAGTTTGTTGTGCTTACAACCTAAACAAATCCAAATAGTAAGAATTTTTAAAAGGCAAAATTACTCAGTTTTATATGTAGGTTTAATATGGGTTTGGATAAGAAAGTTCAGAATTTTCTGATTGCTCTATAAACTAACATTAGCGCAGTGCAAAATAGAAAAAAAGAAGGGAAACCATACAGAATGATTGCTTGAGACAAGTGTGTTCTTTAGTTTTGCAGATAGGATGGAAGCGAAGTCTAAGAGGAAGCATATTCTCAAAGAATTTAAACCTGAAAGATTCTTTTTGAAAAGGTTTTTCTGACAAGAATATTTTTAATTGGGGATTTGCTTCTTTAAAAAGGCTGCATAACTTCTTTTCTTTTATACAAATAGTGTAAATATGTAGGTAATGATTTGAGAAAAGAAAAATCATAAAGCTATTAATAAGACAACTGTAACAAATTACATTTATGCCAACCCAGTTCTATCTACTTATGTCTTACAAACTAATAGGCAAAAATAATTGTTTGAAGTTCATTAAGCAAGGAAACTGGAGATCGCTGGTCATAGGTACAATCAAGATCATGTTTGTCTTTGGTGCTTTCTTGTTGTCTTCTGTACCAGCTTTCTCCATCTTTAAGTTATAATCACAGAAAGTGTATTTAGAATTTTGTGTTCACTGACTAACATTCTTGGACTTTCCACTGTCACATTTCTTTTTTTCTCTTACAGATTAGAGTCTCAAATACCAAATAGTAAACCTGATATTCTAACATAGACTAATCTTCTACTTAGAGTGCTTTACAGTATAGGAACCAACTAATTCATGTAAAGAGGCAATGAGCACCTCCAGAGTCCTCTAGCTTCACATTACTGGGGTGATATGTTCATGATTTTAGTGGTGAGATTGTGTATCCAGAAAAAGGGAAATGATTGTAGAGTGAGGATTTGGAGACCAGGAAAGGCTATTTGTGTCAAATTGAATTACAGATAATTCCCATCAAGCATGTTCCATAAAAGTTCAGTCCTGTGAATTCCTATCATCTGAAACTTGGCAGTCTCATTAACATTTTTTTCCTGTTTAGTGAACCATTCATAATATTCTCTGGTGGATTATCCTATGACAAAGCTTGCAGAAGACCAAGTTTAACCATCATGCATGGAAAAGCAATTACAGTGCTTGAAATGGATCATCCTATTGTTGAATTTCTAACTTTATGTGACACACCCTATCCAAATGGTAAGTAATAACTCTATTACTGTTGAGAAATCATTTTTAAAATGACAAGTTCTTAACAAAATTAAGATGAAATATTTTCAGTTTGGCAGCAGATGTCCACTGTCCTACAACACTGAGCTACAGGTGCTGGAGCAGGTCTGCAATTGTACCTACTTGACAAACTGGAATTAAGACAGATGTAGTGTGGCAGTGCTGGCGTTTCAGGTTCTAATTTCAGGTAAGTGCTTTAAACTTTGATAAGGATGGTGGAAGCTGAGCTGGGAGGGAAGGATAGGGGTCTGGGGTGAAATTGCTTGGGGAAACTGAGGTCTCCTAATAGTCTCTCCTAGACCAGCTCCACCCATCCCATTCCAAAGCCAATCAAAGTTAAAGCACTTACCTGATATCAGTGATCTGTAACTCTGGTGATGCTGCATCTGTTTCAGATCTGGCTTTGCTTCAGATGCAACTGCAGCACCTCTGATTACTCCAGGATTGCTGATGCGTGGTTAGTGATTTATTTCAGTTTTGAAAATAATCAGAAAGCTCTTCTGGAAGTCATATGCTTACATGGTTTCTTATCATCCTGAATATAAAGACTTTTTTTTTAAATTTAGTATGAGAAATGTTGCACTCATACCCTGACCCATACAAACTCCAACCTGAATGCATACTGCACTCAATTATTTCTTGAGTGCCCATGTGATTGATCAAATAATATTCCTTTATTAAATTTTGCTAGTATGCTTACTGCTAAAAGCAAAGCAAACCAGTCTAAACACATAAGCAGAATATATAACGAAATTTAATGACCATGAAACCTTAATAATAAACTCTTTAAAGCTATGAGAATGAACATATAACAAGTAAATAAAAGTTTGTTATTTAGGCAATGTGATTTGAATGCATGTTGCTCATCTTCATTAGGGAGCTTGTAGACTTGGGGAAAGTGCACTACGTCTGAGTACATGATATCTCAATTTCTGATTTAGTCTTACCGCTCACTAGATATGTGCTTTTGAGTAGATTACTTAACATTTGTGATTTTCTTATCTTTTGTAGAAAGAAAATAACCTTGACCACACAGGATTATCAGAAAGTGAACATACTTTATTAACTAGAAAGAAATATATGTTCTTAGTTGTGTTATTGAATGAATTCTTTTAAATTATTTAATTTCATATTAAACACTGGGTAGATATTAATCAGAATAGCATTTGATTTCCAGAATTACTAGTGTCAGATAAGTCATCTATATTGCCAATTAATATTTATTACATACCTATTGTATCAACAGAGCAGACTGTAGAACATACAAATCAAGAATGAAACAAATTTCTGGTATCATATTTTAGTCTGATCATATGAACAAAATTATTAGAATTTGTTAAATTTAAATAATCTAAAATCTTAATTAAATACTAGGTTATATGGGTGTCAGTATAAGTAACAAACCAATATATAGTCTAGTTTAATAGTTAATGACTAAGGCACTCACGTAATGCTTCATGGCAAAATTGGATTAAGTAGGCTTTGAAAAGGATATTAATGAAACATGTTAGAAACTGTGAGGTTTTATAGTATAAGTAGTTTAGAGAAAAAATTGGAACCTTTTAGATATGTTTTGAAGTAGAGCATTGGAGGAATTTTGAGGAAACACTAAAGTTTCTTTTTAATGATTTTTCTTTCTAAATGTTTTTATTTATTTATTCATTTATTTATTTGACAATCTTGACATAATTAGGGTAAAAAGGTTCAAGCACTACAGGAAGATGGGCAAGACAATTAGTTCCGTATTGTTTCCTTAATATATCTGATGTAAAAGGGGATTTTAAGGGAGAAGCCCCACCCACCCCAGGTCCCAGATGTGGGGCATGCTCCGAGGGTCTTGCTCAAGTGGTTTTGATAGTTCAACAATTCTGAATTGCTGCCACTCTCACCACTCCAAGCACAATGAGGTTGTTGCAGAATCCACTGACTGACATAGTCCATCATAGAGTCTCCATTTGCCCAGTGTTTTCATTGCCAACATACAGCTGAGGTGGTTGACCAATTTGTTCTGTCCTCTGTCTTTTGATGGTTAGGGTTCTGAGTCTGGAAGCTCGATTGGGGGGATCCCCAAAGAAACTTTGTCTGAGGTGTTCCCAGACCAGATTCTTGTATGTACTAGCAAGCACAGGGCCCGGCACAGTCCATTGCCCCGATCAGCTGGTGGTTGCAGTTGCTGGGTTGGTTCTGTTTCCATCCCTGTCTTCCACTGGAACCAATGGGTGTTTGCAGTCCAGCCTGGTTCTGCCCAGCACATACTCGGCCCTCACATAAACCAGTGGGAGCTGCAGCCTAGTCGGAGTGACCCACAATAACCCCCACCAGGCCCGCCCCCTACCCTGGTTTGCCAGTATGTGTGGCAGACTAGTCCAGTCTGTCCCACATCCCCTTCTGCTCTCATACATGTCAATGGGTATTAAAACCTTGTTCCATCTAACCAGCTCAACTATCCAGCCTTCACGGATGTTGTTGGGTGTCTCTGTCTAGCCACCCCAGCCCCTGTCCTAGTTTTCATGCCCTCCTGTGGGGGGTGGTAACCCAAGAGGGAGGAGCCTACTATTTCCCTTCCAGGCCACTCCCACTCCCACATTATGCACTCTCCAGGTGGTTCTGTGATTTGACTTGACAAAACTAGCCCCCAGTGCCAGCTTCTGCCAGCTGATGCTGTGGCTAAGCCCCAACAACCCTCACCCACTCTAATTTTGTTTGCACCAGTAGGAATAATCAGCCCAGCTTGGTTTTTCCTGATCTAGTCCACATGAGGCCCACAGGTGTTGTAGCCCAGCTCATGCTCTCAAATGAGAGTAGCTGTTCAGTTAGGGAACCACCCCTTATTTCCCTGCCGGTTCTGCCCCCTCCCTTCCTGATTCTCATGTGTGCTGTTGGGTGCTGCAGTCACATCTGGCACAGGCAACCTCACCTTGGCATTCTGTATTGTGCACTGCTTTTGTCACGACCAAACCTGGCTCGAACACACTCTGTTCCGGCGTTCAGATTTGCCAGTGGATGATGTGAACTGATTCTGCCTGGTCTGCCCCCGACCCATGCCAGAAGCACTAAGATTAAAGCAATACTTTACTGAGATATTCCCTCTCGCCTCCCCCCAAAAGAAGCATGATTTTTGAGGGAAAACCCTGAAATATGATATCCTAGATTCCAGTAAGAATTTTTATAATGTGCATTTAAAGTTATCAAGGCCTAAAGTTGCTATCTGAAGGAATGGAATGAGAAACACCTCATTAAACTTGCTGAATTTCTGGACTGGGAAATGACATCAGGAAAATGGGATAACTATATTTCAGAAATATTATTTCATATGCAATAATAGCAAAAAGAGACAAAGATCACTTATTTGGAAAATGAAAAGATAAGGCTTATGATATTTATAAACATTCAGAAAATAAATGTTTTAAGGAGTTATGAGAATGGACAATGATAAAGTAAGAGAAAATATATGAGCAAATCTGAGCTTAGGAAATTGCTTCCTTGACAACAAAGAAAGGTATTTGCGGCCTGGCACAGTAGCCTAGTAGCTAAAGTCCTTGCCTTGCATGTGTCAGGATCCCATATGGGCACCAGTTCTAATCCCAGCAGCCCCACTTCCCATCCAGCTCCCTGCTTGTGACCTGGGAAAGCAGTTGAGAATGGCCCAAAGCCTTGGAACCCTGCACCCGCATGGGAGACCCAGAAGAGGCTCTGGGTTCCAGGCTTTGGATTGGTGCAGCTCTGGCCATCCTGGCTGCCTGGGGAGTGGATCATTGTACGGAAGATCCTCCTCTCTGTCACTCCCCCTCCTCTCTGTGTATCTGACTTTGCAATAAAAATAAATAAAGCTTAAAAAAAAAAGGAAATTGCTTCCTGTTAAGAGCCTTGAGGAAGATGCTACAGTAATAGGAATTGAATGTGTGGTTGCAAAGGTAAAATACTTCATATCTGTATATATAAACATCCACACATCACTGGAGATACTCAGACCATTTCTGATGATGCTTAATGAAACATAAATGAACTTTAAAATCAAGCTTAGTAATCTCTAAGTCACACATATAAATATTTGTTTTTCAGAGAGATGGTAATGAGGATCAAATTTTTCACTTGTTGGAAGCTAGAAGTAGTTCAACTTTCCCCAGTATTATTAACCAATTAAATGGATTTAACTATTAATGTAGTTGACATGTGAAAATATCATGAAAAAGGCTGGCAATAAACAGCTGTATAAAATGAAATTTCTCAGGTTATTTTTATTGGCGACCAGTGCTACCAAGTTTCTTCTACATTTTTCCCCAAATAATCTGTGCACATAAATAAGTTTATCTAATTATTTATGTGTGCATAATCTTTTTTTGAACAATAGCATTTTCAACATACTGTTCTGTAGTTTATTTTTAGTCAGCTGTATAAATTCAGTTTCATGTTAATAAATATGTAAGTTCATCCTCTACATTCACATATTGATAAATATTATGCACATGTTCAATGCAACAAACTTATTAACATGTTTTGTTATTGCTGAACCATTTATGACATCTGGCAATTCAACTTATTTCTCAGAGTGCACAGCGCTTCAATGCTTTTAATTGAGATGGCACTGCCCTGAGTAATTAAAGACTATGATCAAAATTTGTTTCACATTGAGGTTTAAATGTGTTCATTCCTCTACATCCCCATAAATAATGTACTGACCCCCCCCTCCAAAAAAAGAGTAATTATAACATAATTTTTGTCCCAGTAGGGCTACTTTTTTAAAAAAGCTGAGCCCACTCAGAAATAAACCAATCTATTAAAAAGGGAAGTAGTGCAGTTGTAACCTGTGGAATGCCTACTGTGTACCAGGCTTTGCATTAAACAATGTTCTGTACATTGTTTTATTTAGTGTTTGTGATAAGCTAAGGTTGTTTATGCTGTGCCATTTCAGTAGAAAGAAGTTTAGATGAACAAGTTAACAAATTTTTTCTTCAGTAAATAGTAGACATAAAATTGATTCTTTGACTCCTAAGAAATCCTTTTATTCACTAGCAAGTATAATACACAAGGTACTGATGTAAAGCTATGGCCTTTGCTGCCAGTTAGTGTTATTTAAAAGAACAACAGGACTAAAATGGGTACAATTACCTAAGATTGTAATTAATGTAGCTATAACTTTAGCTCTTTCATGCCTGTTTCTCAACTACTGTATTTTTGTAGCATTTCCTTTCTAACCAGTGATATCCCTAAAGGGGAGTAAAGACAAAAAAAAACAAAAAACAAACCTAGTCTCATGGAAACCCACTTTTCTTCCCACTGAAAAATAAAAACATCACCCAGATGTGTTGAAGCAATCATAAATAACACAATTATTGCTTCACTGAGTTAAATGAGGTACATGGCAATATGCTTTTCCCACCCCCACATAATTTTCATTTACACATTCCACACTTCGTGATGTATTAATATCCCTATTTCAAGAAAAAAGTGTAAATGTGCAATTAACATCTGCCTTTGAATTGACTAGCAGAATGTTAAAATGACTCAATTTTAATACAAAGAATATAATCTATATCAAAAGCAAAGGGGAAAACTGTTTTTAATTCTCAGAGCTAAATGAGAAGATAGAAAGTCTCAGAAAAAAATTAATGCACCATATGACTCGGCCGTCTCACTCCTAGAAGTTTTACCTAAAGGACATGAAATTTACCTAAAGGATATGATTTTATATCAGCATATGAAAGAATTATCTGTTTCCAATGTTCATGGCAACTCAGGTCACAATAGTTAAGATTTGGAATCAACCCAGATGTCTATAGATAAATAAAATGTGTTAGTTATATACAGTGGAACTCAGCCATAAAAAAGGAGTAAAATCCTGTCTTTGGAAACAAAATGGATACAATTGGAGAACACTATGTTTAGTGAAAAAGACTATCCCCAAAAGATAGATATATGTTTTCTGTGATTTTTTTTTTGCAGATAACATATGCAGCACCAAAAAAAGATAATGCATATGAGTGAAATTAGCATATCGAGATTGGATTGTTATTATAGCACTGGTCTGTACTGCTGAGGAACGGTGGTCTTTCTACTTGTTGAATTATTTATTTAGTGGAGGATTAAGCTTGTGATTATAAAGTAAATTGAAAGTATGTTCTACCAAAATAAAAATAAGAAAGGAGGAAAGGTGGGAACTATCATTAGGTTATATGTAGTTACATGTAGTTAACTCCAAATTACTAAAATTATAGAAGAGTTTGTAAAACAACAGTTACAGCATGATTTATTTCACATAATCTGCTCTCATGACTTCAAGATGTGAAGTCATATCTCACTTTCTTGTTTTTTGTGCTAACAACAAAGTTGAGAGAATGTTTTTTTTAAAGTGCCCTTTTAGTCTTATTTTGACTTTAATTTTGATCTTTTCAAGTCATTTAACATTTGTATAGGAGAGAAAAATAATGTGATATTTTTAAAAATATATAATATAAAAATGCTACAAGTTTTTATTTTTACTTTTAGAATTTCAGGAACCGTATGCTGTAGTGGTACTTCTGGAAAAAGATCTCATTGTAGTTGATCTGACACAAAGCAAGTAAGTTGTCCATGTACATGTAAAAATATTTTAAAGTATTGTTGCCATTAAATACAGAAGTACATTTTGGTATTAGCATTCTTTGAATAGTAAATATCATGTGAATACAATTTTGCTAAAATTACAAAAATACGATTTTGTTGAGTAATAACTAACCCAGGAAAGTTTTGCTGACACTGAAAAGGGCTTATGACATTTTAAAAAGGCTTATAACATTTATGACCTGATGTTTGGACAAAAGCATTTGAGACAATGGATACAGAGTGGAATATATCTCGGCGGTTTCCTTAAACTAAAACCAATGTTAGGAAAACATGTGTGATCTAGTTGGTGACTATCATCTAAGGTCTGTTGGTTAGAATAAAACTGACCAAAGGAAAATGATCCATGGTTAAAGTATTATTGCACACAGACAATACAGGAAGGCAAGCTCTCAGGATTAGGGAAGATGGGACCTTCTTTCCTTTTGCTTTTACATTGTGTTGTATGATTGAAAAATATCTAGAATACTGCTGTGACACTGATATTCTCTATTCCTTGCCATGGGCAGTTAAAGTAGGCTGGGATTTATGGGCACAGTTTTTCTGTTATACTTTTTCATTTTAAATGATGTTAGGCAAGAAATTAATTTTCTCTGATTGTGTGTAAATTCTCCTACCACCAACTCTTAGCCCTTGTATCTGAAACTAAATTTGATGCATTTACTCTTCTTTGCTTACAATGATCTCTTCTTTCTATTCTTGTATTAACTTCTTATGTGTAGGAATCTCAGCTAAGATGCCACTTCTTTAAAAATAGATCTTTCTTTGCCTCTATAATTTGGTAAATTATTCCTGCATTCCTTTTTCATAGCTTTTGTGAGCCATGCAATTTCCATTTAAGGATCATGTCCCTACTGAGCTGTGGCCTCGTGTGTGGAATAAATTCTCAGCAAATTTTTGTTGCATACATTGTAGTTAAATTATACTTTCCATGCAGTTTGTAAATTTAAGAGCTAAAGTTCTATTTTGTGCTGATTTGTGTTATGCAATGTATCTTCATTTTGAAAGGGACTTGTGATTTGAACTATAAGATTATTACAACAGTGAATTTTGCCTAATTGCCCTGCTAAGCATGGTTGAATTTTCCACACATGTAATTTATGCTGCTTCTTGTAAGAAGTTGTAGCATAAGTTTTATTAAGTTGCATTCTTTCTGATACCATTGATATTCAGCTCTTTGTTCTATGTGATGTTTCTTGGTTTCTCAAATGCTAATTGTAATATTCTCTAAGGCCCTTTATATTATTAATAGCCACTTTTCAGCATATCTATTTATATTTATGTTTTAAATTGTTTTTTATTGTAAAATGTGCATCACATGACAGTTACTACATTATACATTTAGGTGTATACTTTTTGTTATCAATTTTTGTGAATTGATATTTTGCTTACAAGTTTTTATTTATTTTCCTTTTCATGTTTTAAAAGTCTGAATTTCCCATATCATTATATTTACATAATATAAAAACTGTCAATGTTGAATATATTTTCTTTCCCCTCTTAGTAGTTCATCTCAGACTTTCTGAATGTTAAACAAATTGTGAAAGTGCATTCTTTTGCATATTCCTCCCTGTCCCTCTTCCTTTTATGCTTTTCCATTCAATTCTCAATATGAAAGTAAGCACTAAGGATTACAGTTTCCTCCCCTTGATCCTGAGATACATAACTTCATTACCATCACCACCATCACCACAACAACCAATTGCATAAGTCCACATCTAAGTGCTTATTATAAATTTTAAGCTATTTTTTATTTCTTCAGTATTTTGCCTACACTTTGTCAATATACCAAATAATTTTTCTCAAAATAATTTTTTTACAGTAGTATTCACCTAGTTACAAACCGTCATTGCTACTTCGTAGTAACATCATATTCCAAGTTGTAGGTCTGGTTTTAAGTTGACTCTTATGTCTTCTAACTCATGGATCTCAGTGATGATAATTTCTTCTCTGAAATGGGAAATCTCTGTTCACCTTAACTCACTTGATGTTTACTATGAATTATATCTATGTACATTTCTGTACACCATTATGACTTCCTGGAATATCAGCTTAAACACTTCAGATTGCTAGAAAGAGAATCCTTGCAAATAGACAAACGTGATTGCACAGACACAGCACACACACACACTTGCCAAAATATACATACACATCACATACCTTGGAGGTTGAACTCAAGTCCTAAACTTAAGATTCTTGATACCTGAGGAGAAAATTATTTTGAAAAATTGTCCCAAGAAAATCTCAAAATTAATATGATCATTCACCAAGTCTAAAACAGGCGTCACATAGAATAAGATTCATTTTATCCTGAAAATAGCATCTAAAACATGAGAAATTCTTAATTATTATGGTTGTAAAAATTGTTATGTTGATTATATGTGTATTTTTCCTAAAGTTACAGTATGCTTGAGGATATGAGATTATCTCCAAGTTTTCCTCCCATCCATTTGTAGTTTACATGATAAATGATACATAAGACAGACATAATTACAGACACACACCTACAAATTACAGTCTTTAAATACCTTCCAGAAAAAATGGAAAACTTGCCTGTGTGGATACTTCCCTTTTAAAAATATCAGAAGTTGCTATATGTTAATACTAAAAAGTAATTAGAAATTTTTTTTCAAAATGACTAGTTTATATGATTTAAAAGATATTGTAAATTATTTCATAATGTCAAATTTATTATAAGTCATTGTATCCATAGTAGGATGCAACTTTACTGCCGAATATTAAAATTCTGAAAGGAAAATGAATTATATTTGTTAAAATTTTATCAGCATAGTTTCAGATAAATCTCTTAAAGGAATTTTTCTATGATTCTTACTTTATACTACTTCAAAAGCTTGAATTTATGGTAAATATTTATAAACACATTAGGGCTTACATTATGAGGATTATTTCATGTGTTATCTTTGTAAAATGCCTCTACTATTTTGTCTTTATCAGTTTTCCCATCTTTGAAAATCCATATCCCATGGATATTCATGAATCACCAGTTACATGCACAGCGTATTTTGCTGATTGCCCTCCGGATTTGATCCTGGTGCTCTATTCTATAGGAGTCAAGCATAAAAAGCAAGGGTACAGTAATAAGGTAAAAGTTACAATTATCAGTCATTGCTCTCACTCATAAAATTGTTCATATCATTAAGTTGAGAGGAGAATTGAAGTTGCCAAAGAGTCAGGAGAGGAAGGGGGCAAAAAAATGGGAAGAGGTTAGTCAACTGGTACAACATTTGGTTAGGTGGCGGGAACAAGTTTTGGTGTTCTTTGTGCTTTGTAGTGACTCTAATGACAATAATTTACTGTGTTCTTCAATATATGGGATTTTTCAGTGTCTTTATCACAAAAAAGTAGTAAATGATGTGACAGCATAATCACTAATTTGATCATTATGCAATGTATACATTCATTGGAACATCACATTAGATACCATATATATGTTTATATATTTTAATTATGTCAGCCAAAAAATTTTAAAATACCCATCAAATAGTCCTTCAAGTTGACTTAGACTAACATAATCAGAAACCGAGGCTGCATCAGAGTAATCTAGATTTTAATAATTCCTTGAGATAACTCTAATATCAAGCCAAGTGTAACTGTCCCAGATATGTATGCTCTTTGTCTTCACTGTATAAATTAAATAATATTTATGACTATTTCCTCTAACACCTATATTTGAAACCCAAGCTGAAACTATCAGAACATGAATTCAGACTGCCCATGGTGAATCAAGCATCTTATTTTCCCAGTGCTATCAGGATAGACAATTTTAAAAGATGTCATTTACTTATAATTCTGTTAAGTTGCGCCATGGTAGTGTGGTCGTCCACAAACTGTGACACATGCAGCAACACTATTCAAGAGTCCTTCAAGAAGGCCATGAAAAAAAGGAATGAAAGGCAAGCTATTCTGGTGCAAAAAAATTTGAAACCTATGCAGTTTTTGCATCATCTACATTTCCACAAAATGTTTTGAAGTACCCTCTTATTTGCGCAAGTTAAATATTTGATTATTATAAGAAAGCTAATATTGGCTAAAAACTGCATTAGTAGAGATAGAATTGTGCTTTCAGAGGTACTTGTTCTTTGGAAAATTTAGAAATATGCACCTCATCCTTGATTGCTTCACAGCTCTTTAATATTAAGCAAGACTTATTTTAAAATGTGTTATAAGTTTGACTATCATTCAAACTAAGAGAAAAATGTATATATTCTTTCTGTGTAATGCACTTAGGAATGGCCAATTAGTGGAGGAGCTTGGAACCTTGGAGCACAAACATATCCAGAAATCATTATTACCGGGTAAGTGAGATGTGTTGTATGAGTTATCAATTCATCAACTACAATAAAAAATACTTCTGAGTTCCAATACTTTTTAATAATTGTATGTGTATTAGCAGTGTAAGTAAAAGTATGATATGCTTCTATGCAAAGATTATAATATTGATGATAGAATAAAACCACTGTAAATATAGTACTGGTTTTTAAAGAATTAAATATAAATTATGTCACTGGGAGAAAATCCAAATGGAAAGATCATGATAAGTTAGTCAAGAAAGAATTCATGTGAAAATCAGAGGATATTGCCAACAATTATGTGATTGCCACTAATCCAAGAATCGTGTGTGTGTTTGTGTGAGTGTGTGTGTGTGCTTATCACATGGTTATGTAAAATGTTTCAAAGCTGTAATACCAGAAATATTTCCAAATTGTATATTAACCCACTTCATGTTCTAATATTAGGAATGAAAATAAAAGTAAAGCTAACTATGAAATTTTTAAAAAATAGCAGGAGCTTCTGTTAATGTGAAGATAGATTACTAAATGTCCTTTACAATTTTTCTACTAAGTACCATTAAAAATCCTTGGTTTAATTTAGAAGACAAACATAAGAGATCTTGGAAAAATAGGAGAAATGTTACAGTTGGTAGCACCTGAATCCAAAGAACAACATAATAATGAGATTCTTGGACTTCTTTCTCCTCAAGTACCCAGGAATGGTGATGTGCTGGCAATTTTGAACTGCAAATGGACACACACACGCGGACGCCTAACAAAACCTATTTTAGTCTTTACTGAAGAGATGAAGAATGAGGTAGCCTATCAAAATAAATGAATTTCAGAAAATGATTATCTCTACCTGAATTAAACAACCCCTTCGCATACATATACTCACACACAAAACTCTGGTTCCATCCTACTATGACCCTAGCTTAACCAACTCCAGCAAAAACTAACTGGGATACCCCAACCTTTACCCTCTGAGATTATAATAAGATGCTCCAACTTCCTCAGATTGTGCAGAAACACCTAGTAAGGGAAAAATATGAGTCTTGTTGCGTGAAAGTCCTTGGGGACAAGGTGAAGTACCAGAATTTCTATTACTCTTACCAGAAATGACACGCCAGAAGTTCCGAGGATAATGAGTAAGGAGGATTACAAAATGTTTCATGGAAATAACTATCTGAAAACTCAAATGTAGTAAAGTATAGGAACCTGCAAATTCCATGAGGTGAAAAATTCCAGTTAAATCCATATTAACGTTTATCACAAGTTTCTGAACACCAATTAAAGATACCTTACAATTAGTACTTAACCAGTTTTACTCAGATTTCTGATCAGAAACTCTGAAGGCCAGAAGGAAACCTAGCTATATTTCATAAACCAAAAGAAAAGAATTGTCAACCCAGGATCATGTACCAGTGAAAACCACTTAGGATTAAATGCAGACATTCTCTGATGAATGGAGTTAAGAAAATTTGTTCATAGGAAACATATTCCAAAAATATGAGTATAAAAAGTTCTCTACACAAAAGAAAATGAACAAAGAAGGAGTATTGGATCATGAATCAGGAGGAACAGTATAGCAAAAATATGGATAGATCCAATAACTTTTCCCTGTATTAAGTTTTTAAAAGTATTTTTGATGATTGGGTTTGGAACATAGATTATAGCAACTGATGTGGTTCTCAATGTATATACAGGATATATTTGACATGAAGAACTACAATGTGTCTGTTTTCCTTGGTTTACAATAAGATCCACAAGTAGATGGTGTTAATTTATGGATGTGCAATAGAATAACTAAATCAGTCACTGAGAAATTTAGATGAGGAGGTGTATTTAAGAACACATTTGTTGCTTCAATATGGAATTAGTAAAATAAGTAACTGAAGTAATAGCAGAGAAAAACAAAGCTAAAAACTAAACGAGAGAACTAACAAATAACACCTAACATTAACATAATTATCAACATAATAATTACATTAAACAAAAATTGTTTAAATAAGCTTGATAAATGCAAATATTTATGTAATAGATTTAGAACATGGCCCATCTATTTGCTGTGTATAATACTCTTACTCCAAATGTAACACAATCAGCAGATTTTGAGTAAAAGAAAATTATAAAAATAAAAATCAGTAGAGTAATGACAGCAAGGTGGCAGAATAAGAAGCCCTAAACCTTGCCTCAGGATATATTGTATATAGTTATCATTTTATAATAATAATAATTTATAATATAATATAGTATATGGTTACCATTTTATAAAATATGTATTATATGATCTGTATTTATGTATTATAATTATATTAGTAAAAAAAAAACGTTATGAGAGTTCTGGAAATTAAGTTCATAGTAACAGTACCCTAAATACATTCAAAGCTAAGAAAAGTACCTTGAAATGATAAGAAACCTCTCCTCCAAGTTAGCAAAGCTCAAATTAAAGAGGAAAAGTACAACTTGGGGCTTCACATTTGGAAGAAAACAGAAGAGGAACTTAATCCAATGTCTGGACATACAGAGGCTGCCCAAAGATCTGGCATTTACATTTCTTGATTCAGAACACTAATGGGAACTGTCACACTTTGCATGCCTGTAGGCACCTTGTCAGACAGCCTGCAATAGAGAGAAAGATGCAGGAGTTAACAGCCTACATCTGGGAAAAGTAATGACAGACTTCTCCCTTGGGAAAATACTCACATAAACCAAAGGAGACAGCCCATGAGAGACTTGGGACTATCAGGATTTCTGCATCAGCTGAATGCATGGGCTGTTCACTTTCCATGTAAAAAGTCAGTCCAAGTGCACACCTTGCAGTAAAAATAAAGCACATGAAAAAAGCAGGAAAATGTGGCTCTATCAAAGGGACAAAGTAGCCTCAAGAAAGTGACCTTAAAGAGCCACAACTATTTGAATTAAATGACAGAGTTAAAATGACATTAAGGAAATTTAGTGTTTGAAGAAAGCACAAATTGACATCTAAACAATATCATGATACTATGTTTCAGCAAAATGAGAAATGAGCAGTTTTAAACCATTAAAGTCTCTGCTCAAAAAGAAAGCATACGTTGAGCTCAAGGTCAACCCAGAATACTCTCCAGAATAGGAAATAATGTGTTGTTACTTAATGACATTTCTGAGGATAAGCCACAAAACCCAAATCTTTAAAAATTTAAGATTTAAATCATAGAAGTATCTTTGCTGACCACAATGGAATGAAACTAGAAGTCAATAGCACTAGGAACTGTGGAAAAATATATGTATTACAGGGTTTTCTAAAACTTCACAAAAATGTGTAATATGAAAAAAAATTGCATGGATTTTTAATATTTTAAAACCAAATTAAGTATAAATTTCTGTTCAAATTTGCTTATAAACTTGAGATCAAAAATTTAAAAATATATTCTAATGGATATAAAGGTGTATATATAATAGAAGAAATTATGGGGAGAATTTTAAAGAATTGTGAGGAAAAAAGTAAACCAACATAAGCCAAATTTACTGACTACAATAAGATCACATCTTAAAGTATGTTGTAATAAATGACTGCTTAAAAAAGTCTCAAGTCAACTATTTAAATTTATACCTAATGAGATTAAAGAGAACAACTTAAACCCGAAGCAAGTGAAATTACAATTAAAGCATAAATGGGCCCGGCGCGGTGGCGCAAGTGGTTAAAGGTCCTCGCCTTGCACGCCCGGGATCCCATATGGGCGCCGGTTCTAATCCCGGCGGCCCCGCTTCCCTTCCAGCTCCCTGCCTGTGGCCCGGGAAGGCAGTTGAGGACGGCCCAAGGCTTTGGGAACCTGCACCCGCATGGGAGACCCTGAAGAGGCTCCTGGCTTCGGATCGGCATAGTATCGACCCGTTGCGCTCACTTGGGGAGTGAATCATCGGACGGAAGATCTTCCTCTCTGCCTCTCCTCTCTGTATATCCGCCTTTCCAATGAAAAAAAAAAATAATAAAAATAAATCTTTAAAAAAAATAATAATAAAAATAAAAAAAACAATTAAAGCATAAATAAGCCAAATAAATATATATTTTAAAAAAAATCTATGGTTTCTAATGAGCAAAATCAAGGGTTGAATTGTAAGGAAAAATAATAAGAGGAATTATAAATGGCCAACAAGCAAAAAGATGCTCGGAATCACTAATTTGAGAACATTTAAAGAAACATTATTTCACTTCATGCCCACTAACATAGCAACTCTCAAAAATAACTCAGAACCACAAACATTGTAATCAATTGTGATTCTGTTGCACTGTATACGGTGCCTATATAATGGAAAATAGCATTGCAGATCCCCAAAGGGAGAGAGAGACAGAATATCTCCCATGTGTTGCTTCACCCCCAGCTGTTTGCAGCATCTAGGGAAGAGCTAGGAGCCAAGAATGCAGTCCACATGTCTCATGTGGGTGAAACATCATTTTTGCCTCCGATGTTGCATGTTAATGGGAAGCTGGAATGGGAAGTAGTGCAAGAATTTGAACCCAACACCTATAATATAGGCTATGAGCATCCCAAACAGAGTCTACCACTGTATGAAATGTTTACCACATTTGTGAAATTTCAAAATTTTTCTCTAAGCCCAAGTATTTTTTAACAAAATACTCATACTCACTTTTAACCACTTTATAGCAAAAATGTTCTCTGCAAATCTAATGTGATAAAATTCCGATCTGTAATGATCATGTATGGTAAATAAATATTGAGTGGTATAATATTATAATATTTATATTAAGTATCTATTTCATGGAAGTCTAAGAAATAACAGTATCATTTTTGGCATATAGAATTAATATGCCAAACAATAATTTAAAATATTGTCATAAAGAACAGAAATGTAATGACAGGAAAAAAAGATGGGGCAGAAGAAAATGGTCATAAAATATTTAACATTCTTTGGGAAAGTAAATAATTTGTACTCTTAATTATTTAAGGATAAATTTTTGTAATGTAATCAATAAAATCATGAATACACAAAAACTATGAAATAAAATCTTTTAAAATGGAATTTATGAATAGAAATAGCAGAGACAAAACAGTTACAAATGGAATGTAACATGTTTAAATTTTAAAGCCAAATGTCATTAATTGCATTTAATATAATTTAATAGGATTTTCCAAATATAAGACAAAAGCTATCAGAATAAAAAATAGCTTTCAGCATTGCGAAAGATACATCAAATACATGTATATAGAAAATTTGAAAGTAAGAAAATTCAAAGTATGATATATGAGCATTTTAAAATATATATTTCCCTCTGAGATGAATTTATTAGTATTTCATTGCTGCATAACAAGTGACCATAAACTTAAGCAGTTTAAAATATACCCAATTATTACATTACAATTCCATAGATCAAATGCCTGATACTGTATGTTTATAATCTCTGCTAGAATATCATGACACGGAATTTAAGAAGTCCATCTAATTTATCTTTTGGAGACTCTACAAGAAAATCTGCTTCCAAGCTGATTCAGTTGTTGACTGTTTTCAGTTTCTTTCTGTTATAGGATTAAAGGCTGCATTTCCTTGATGATTAACCGATGAATGCATTCTTGGCTTCATGAAGTTCCTTATTACCAGCTTTGTTGTGTAGTCTAGCCTAGCAAATAACTAAACATCTCCTATTTTGTATGATTCTAATCTCAGACTTCCCATTTCTTTGACCTCTGTACCTGCATTTACAGGGCATTCTGTATTTAATCAGCAGTTTGTAGTTCAGTCTACAGATATAACCCACATTGTGTGAGGTTAAAGCTAAGGCTTATGTGGTGTTGATAGGGTTTTTAAGTAGTATCATTTTGTACTGTCCACTTCCAAATGTTTGAGCCCCATATATAGAAATACAGTTGATATTTGTACATTGGCATTATGTATTATAATTGTACTAAATGAAGGTAAGAGTTATGCCTCATTTTAAAAATCTTCATCATTTTCTTTATTCCTATCAGATGATACATCTTGCTTTTGCTTTGTATGCTTTTTATTTTTCTTCAGTTATTAAGTGGGTAACATCTCTAATAAGATACTAAATGAGACTGGTGAGAATGACCATTTTTGTTTTGTTTGCTAAGGAGGAAGCTTTCTGTCCCTCGTAATTACATATGTTAGGTTAGACCATGTCTGTAGTTCATTCCTATATGCAGCTTTATCTGCTGATGAAATTTCCTCTGTTCTCAGTTTATAGAAACATTCTTTTATGACTGAGTGATGAATTTTTGTCTAGTACACTTCCCACATTTAATAAGATGACCATATGGCTTTTCTTCTTTAATGTGTCACTGTGATTAATCACCATATGGTGGATAATATGGGCTTGTATTCCTAAGATAAACCCCACTTAATCATGACTTATGAATTCATCCACATAATCTTTGATTTGATTTGCTAGTATTTTCCTAATAACTCTATGCCTATACTCATGAGGCATATTAGTTTTAAGTTTTCTTGTACTGTGATTTATTTCTGATTTTGGTGTTAAGATAATGCTGACCTCATAAGGGATTTGGAAGTTACTCTGTTACTTTCAAAGTGCATTTTTATAGAAGTGACATTGTAGTATTTACTAACAATAATACAGCTCTAGTTAAATTTAGAGATTTGCATTTCAATAATATAAAAATTTATTTATTTTTAATTGAGTATAAAGTTTTCTCTAAATATTGTCCAATTTTAACATGTTATTTTTTATTACACTCTACTACATGTAAAGTATTAAAAAGATATAAGGAATTATTCTTTTTTGAATCTTTAGATTTTAGTGTGTAATTTAAGAATAAACCATTATTTTGAACTTAGAAATGGCTTACCATACATTAATTTTCATTATAGTTGTGTTTTTGGAGCAAAATTTTAACAGCAGCTCAAGTTTCTGTACATGTGAAATTTTTATGATTCTCATTTTTATTAAGCCTCAGCTAATACTAATTTATTTTTTATCTAGTCATGCAGATGGATCAATAAAATTTTGGGATGCTTCTGCAAGTAAGTTTTGAATTTCTCCCTGTATAGCTGAGAGCGGTTAGTTAATATTTGCTCATAGCCATTCACTAGTTTTCAGTTTGGAATTGGATGTAGCAGACATATGTGTATGCATGTAATTTATACAATCTGCAGTTTCATCTCTGCTGTACTTTTCTTTTTAATGTACAACTATTAGGACTAAGTATTTTTCAGCAACACATTTTATCTACAGTAGACATTATGTTGGCAAAGTACAGACGGGGTTTCCCTTAAACAGTTTATCTCATAGCATTGTTCTGTTGGATAAATGGTTTGAACCTTCTGGTCCTTGGATCCTTTACTTCTCTGCGTACCCTCCCAGTCTTATGAAGGTACGAGCTAGTGACTAGATAAATGTGGAAATTATTTTTGAAGTATTGAGAATTACTTAAAAGAAAAAAATAGTGTTCTGGTCTTTGTTAAAAGATGTACAAAAAGTTATAAGACTTCATTATACATGTATATATGCTTAGGAAAACTTATAGTCACTAGAAAAGACAACGAAATAGTTAACTACGGGACAGACAATATGACAATCCAAATGTAGTACAACAAAATTCTGTTACCAGAACTGAGATCTATTTATTTGGATAAAGTAAATCAAAGGAAGGTGTTTTAATGAAATACCATAGATGAGAATGCATCACAGGAAAGTAATACTAGAGAAGCAGAGCAAGAAACTTCACTATTGATGATACTCATCACCCAGTAGAGATTGCTCTCAGCAGCTAGGCAAATACACAATCAGCAAGAGAAAAAGACTGAAAGATTTCAATTCATGGTTTATGAGGCACGCAGTAAGGAAGGAGTAGTAAGATTCAATTCAAATGGACAGCAGCTCTCTTCTAGTGAAATTTCATCAAATCTGAATTTTTTTTCCTGGTACAAAATTAACTGCATAATGAAGTCATTGTTCCTTTCTCACTTCCTCAGAGTTACTTCTTGGTTTCTAAAATGGGAAAAGGATGCCTAAACATTCTTAATTTTTGGAGTGCATAAAATTCCCAAGTATGTACAATAGCATTTCCAGAAGTTTTTAAATCAAAACTTCTGTCACATTCAGAATATAAATTACAAAATTTGCACATTAATGTTTTATAGCCATAAAGTATAAAAGCATATTTTCAACATAATGAATGTGCCTGAATTGTCATTTATCTTGTTAATTTTGTGAAGTTACCTAGAATAGGAACTGAGGTGAATTTTAATAATTGAGCTTTCATTATGTATATCAACTTTCTGTTGCTGAGTAATAAATTGTCACAGTTTAACAGCTTGAAATAACACTCATTATTTCCTAGCTTGCGTAGGAGAGAGATTATACCTGTCATAGATTGTCTTTAGCTAAAACCTTTGCTAAGGATCTCACAAAGCTGTATTCATGCTGTTTTCTGGGACTGCAGATTAACCTGATGCTGAGGGTACTTCAGACTCGTGATTTTTGAAAGACTTCATTTTCTTAAAATGTTGGAATTAAAGATGGCTTAATACTTCAAGCACATACATTTGTTCCCATCCATATCCTTTGTCCCTTCTCTTTTATTTATATTCTTTTTCTCACAGATGTACATAAATATATACACATAAAAACAAAAGCATTTTGGTAACCATTTTAAGTAAGACAATGCAACTGGAGTACCACATATACCAAATGTAATTCAGTATACATTTTCTATGAACAAAACAATTCCCTTGCATCACCTAAGAATTGTGGTCAAAACCAGATTAACATTGATGAAACACTGTTATCTATTAACCAAATTTCATCAGTTTCCATATTATCCTTTACAACAAAAGAAAATTCAGGTCATTTGTAAGATTTAGTCAGCTTGTCCAGCATTCTGTAAAATCTGGAACAGTCTTTATTTCATGGCATTTAAAAATGTTAGGAGTCCAGGCTCGTTTTTATTTTGGAAGGTGGGGGATTAGTGGTGTGATATGCTCCTTCACATGTCATAATCCCTTCAGTAAGAGTTTGATTACTATATTTAACGATTAAATTCATATTGAGCACTCTGGCAGGAAGTCCTGATTTTCAAATCTTTTCTCAAAGATCCTTTGTAGAATAAGAAAAGTTTTTGTTTTAATTGGGGAATGAGCAATATCATGTTCTCAGATTTTAAATTCTTGAAAATGTTACACAGATCCAACATGTCATGGTTGGTTTTGTAACTGACCCTTTGTTGACATAAAGCCACTCCGAAAACTTGGTTTCTGCAATAATTATAGATCTTTGCATTTCAAATAAGGCTAGCTGGTGAATTTCAGCTCTTAACAGAAGGAATATAAAGTCTATATAAAGGAATAAGCTTTCCATGGATTACATTTCCTCTGTAATGACTTCTCATGTAAGGATAGAGGGATCTCCCTTAAGAAAATTACATGTAATGTTGCCTTTGTAAACTTTCATGTGTCATAGCTATTTAAGTAACATCATATGAGGAACTATCTACATAAATCTTTGGGAAATCATTCATGTTTTTAAAAAATGCTTTTTTTTCCCTCTGTACCCTCCCTCCAGGTACTATAGTCATGGAGCACTGAATGCTTACTAGTTAAAATGTAATTAATTTTGTCTGTTTGGATTTTGCTTTTTCGCTTTTGCATTTCAATAAAATATATTGGAAAGTCTTTAGCACTTAAAAAGTACATTAGAAACTAACTATGCTTATCTTCCAGTAACTCTACAAATGCTGTACAAACTAAAAACTTCAAAAGTTTTTGAAAAGCAGAAGGTAGGAGAAGGAAAACAAACAGGAGAAATTGTGGAGGAGGACCCTTTTGCCGTGCAGATGATTTACTGGTGTCCAGAGAGCAGAATATTCTGTGTATCAGGAGTCTCTGCATATGTCATAATTTATAAATTCAGCAGACATGAAATTACAACAGAAATAGTGGTAAGTTATTTAAGTTTAACATTCATACTTCGACCTAACCAAAAAAGTAGTTGCCATACATATTGGTTACTTTTCAATCTACCATTTAAGCCATCAAGTGGGCATTATTTGGCCATAATACAATTCATATGATATTTAACTGTTATTATTACTGTTAAAATGACTTGACTTAAAATGGTAAAAATAATTCTCTATCAGAAGTTGGTACTTGCTTTCAGTATGAAAATGACCTTAACATTTTGTATTATTTATTTATTTATTATTTATTATAAATTGTTGGAAATTCATTATGTTGTATTTTTGTCCATGATTTTAAACAAAAACTGTATCACTTTGATGTGGCATTTACCTCACCAAAATGAATAAATTTATTTTGTTTGTTAATAATAGAACGTTAGCATTCATTTTATAAACTTTTATAGCAATAAATTAAAAATTGAATATATTTTGTGTTCAATATGAGGTTTTTGTAAATAAGTATAGCTACAAAATGTACAGTTTGCTTATAAAGTTATTAACTTATAGTTAGGTCAAATTAATATAGAATTTGTTCTATATTTTAAAATTCATCTTAGTTCTATTGTCGAGTAGTTTTTGTAAATTATTATTTCTCAACTGTAGTAAATTCATTTTTAAGATTATCCATACGTAGTATTTTTGATAAGCTAAAAGTAATCACTAATCTTAATTTTACCTAGTGTTTATTTTACATCAGTGAATAGTCTAAAGATTGAAAATCTTAACGCCCTGTGCAGTAAGCTAATTCCCAGTTAATGTGCCTATAGACAATTTTTGTTTTCTGTCCAGTACCTATCTATCCTTTTCTAACCAGTACCTAAATAGATTAAAAAATGTTACTCTTCTATAATAATTAATTAGAAGTCCAGGATTTGAAGTCAGATAAAACTAGATTTTAATTCTGACCTTAAAGTAAATATCTCTGTACAAGTTATAGGGATGCTCATTAGTAGCAGATTCTGAGTATGATAAAAATCTATCATTTTGGTAGTATTGCTATATTTACTACCATATAATAGAATTTTTATAAGCGATTTCAGTCTCAAAAGTGCACATTTTTTCTGATAAATAGAAAATATTTATTATAATATTAGTTTTAACTCCACTATTAGGTATTTTTCTTATCACTTTTTCAAATGAAGAAAATACATTTTTCTGATTTATCATTCAATATTCTAAGCAATTTGCTAACTTCTAAGCAATGAAAAAATTACACTTTTAAATGATTTACATTGAATATCCCAAGTAGCTTGCTACTTAATTCAGCATGGAAAATTGAGCTTATTAAACTGAAAACAAATGAATGATTTCTTAAAAGTTATCAGATCTATTACTGTGATTATTATTGTGATTTAGACTAACACTTGATTTTTTTAAAGTCATTAGAAGTACGACTTCAGTATGATGTTGAAGATATTATCACTCCCGAACCAGAAACAAGTCCTCCATTTCCAGATCTCTCATCCCAGCTTCCATCTTCAAGGAGTCTTTCCGGGAGCACCAACACTGTGGCTAGTGAAGGAGTAACAAAGGACAGTATTCCATGCCTCAAGTAAGAGCAAATTTTAAGGATTTTTTTTTTTTATTTGAAAGGCATAATTACAGAGAGAGACACAGTTTTCCATCTAGGGCCAGGTTGCCAGCAGGAGCCCAGAATTCCATCTGAGTCTCTTACGTAAGTAGCAAGGTCCCAAGTGCTGTGCACATTATAAGGGACCTGGATAGAATTGATAACAGCCAGGTAAAAAACCAGCATTCCTCTGATTCAGGTGGGGGGGGACTTAACTCATTGTTCTACAAGGCCATCCCAACTACCAAATTTTAAAGGTTTATCATATTTGGAACCATTAAATATAATATCACTCTTCTTTCTTATGAGGTTGTTATCAAATACTCTACAATGCATTGTCAGATACGGTTGGTCTTTCTTTGAAATCTGTGATGAAGATATAGTGTTTTCTTCCTTCAATTACTTCTTTACCCCTTCAATTCTAAAGGAAACTGAAGGAAATATTCTTTTTGAATGGGAAGTTCAGAGCAGAAATTTGGCCTTGTGTTTGTTACTTCCCATTTGAAAACTATATATATATAATGTATAAAATGATATTTCTTCAGCCTTTTTGAAATTAAAAAGACGAGAAAGTTTGCCGTCTATTTATTTTACATTTTACACACACACACACACAGATACACTAAGAATAATTGAGATTGATGATTCTTTGGATATCCCTTTTCATCTATGATTTTATTAGCCATATTTTTTTGGTTAGTAGGGCTATAGTGAATTCGTTATTTTTTTTTTCAAAACAGCTCACCAGTTCATAAGGTAACAAATAATTTTATATATATCTTTAGTTTCAATTATATTTATTCTTTAATTTATTTCTTTCTACCAGCTTTGTGTTTGATTTGTTGTTTTCCTAGGTCCTTGAGCTTCTCTGATAGCTCTCTTATTTGATGCCTTTCTCGTTTATTGCCACAGGCACTAGTTACTATTAATTTTCCTCATTTATAAAAATATTTATTTTTATTAGAAAAGCAGTCGTACAGAAAGCAGAGACAGAAAGATCTTACATTCTCTGGTTTACTTAAAAATGGCCACAATTGCCGGAGCTGAGTCAATTCAAAGCAAGGAGCCAGGAATTCCCTCCGGGTCTCCCATGCAGATACAGAAAGCTTTAGGCCATCCTCTGCTGCTTTCAAAGGCCCAACACGGAGCTGGATTGGAAGTGAAGTAGCCAGTATATGAACCAGTACCCATATGGGATCCTGGCACTTACTTGGGGGATTAGCCAATTGAGCCATTGTGCCAGGCCCTGAACTTTCCTCCTAACATGCTTTTTTCTGTATTCTGTAAGTTTTGAAGTATTGTGCTGTCATCTCATTTGATTCCATTAATTTTTGAATTCTGTTTAGATTTGTTCTATGATCAGTCAGTAGTTAAGCTTGCATATGTTTGATTTCGTGAACTGATTTCCAGCTTCGTTCCATGGTGGTAGAAAAGAAGATATGATTTCAATTCCTTTAAATTTGCTGAGCTTGACTTATGGCCTAACATGTTGACTTTATCCATAGACTAGCCTCCATGCACTGATGAAAAGATGTGTTCTGCATCTGTGAAATGTAATGGTCTGTAGATATCAATTAGGTCCATAGACCTGTTGCTTATTGGTATTTTATTTAATGTATTGATGAAAGTGGGTTGTTGAAATTGGTAGTGTATTGAAGTCTCGTTTGCCTTTAGAACTATTAATGATGTAAACTGCCAGATGCCCTGACAGTTGCATATACATTTATTGCAGTTACTTCTTGTAGAATTGATCCCTTAATCATTATGTAATGCCCGTATTCATCTCTTTTAAGAATTTTTTTTTTATTGAAGACTCTTTTGTCTGAAACTAGAATGGCTACATGCTCATTTTTCCTTTCCATGGGAAGGGCATGTGATATCTTTTTCCATCATTTCACCTTCAGTTTTTGTGTTTGTTGGTGAAGTGTGTTTCTTTGAGGCAAAAAATCATTGGGTCTTGTTTTTAACCCATTCAGCCAGTCTGTCTCTTTTGATGAATAATTTAGGTCATTTGCATTCAGGATTATTGTTGAAAGGTAAAAAATGTTTTACAAATACTCACATTTTTTACTTTGGGTTTTCTTTGTGCTTTTAGTAAATTTTCCAACGTCACATTCTTTCATTATATTGATTGTAATTCTCTATTTTTGTGTGTAGCATATGCATAAGCATCATTTGTAGGACTGGAGAGATGATGGCAAACCTTTCAATTTTCTTGTTTAATCTTTGTATCTTGGGGCACAAAAGAGAGCTTTGCAGAGTATAATATTCTGGGTTGGCAGTTTCTTTTAGGATCTGAACTATGTCTCTATTCTCTTCTCTCCCATAGGGTTTCTGATGAGAAATCAGATCTAAGTCTAATTGAAGATCCTCTCAGATTAATCTGTCATTTCTCTCATGAACATTTGGAAACTTTTCTTACGTTTAACTGTAGAATGTTTGACTCTAATATGTCATAGTATAGATCTAATCATGCCATTTAGAGCACTGTGCTTCTTTTACTTGGATATCCCTTTCTTTCTCTGTATAATGGAGGTTCTGTTATTCTTTCACTGAATGTGCCTTCTAATCCATTCTTTTTATGTACTCAGGAACTCATAAGACTCATCTAGGATACTATTTTTGGTTTTTCTTTCTCCCCTTTGTTACTCTAGTTCAGAGGGTCTATTCTGCCTCATAGAGTCTGTTGCTAACACTCTCCACTGTATTTTTTTTAATTTGTCGTATTGAAATCTTCACTTCTAATATTTTAGTTGTTTTATCCTCAGTCTCATTGATGCCATGCATGGATTTTCTTAATTCCTGCCTTTGCTACTGCTTGTTTTGAATAATCTTATAATTGATTTTAACTCATTTTCTTCAATCTATTCATCTTTGTGGCCTAATATTAGAGGGTTGGTGTGTTCCTTCATGGGAGTCACCTTCCCTCCCTTGTTCATGTTTCTCATGTGTGTCTATAATCATTTCTATTAGTACTTGTTTTAGTCCTCTGATAGTTCTTATCTTTGAATTATGCCTTTTTGGCTTGGTGGAATGACTGCTCCTTCAGTATCTGGAGATATGTACCAGGTTTAGGCAGCACGTTGTGGTCTGTGATCAAGTATGGGATAAAATTCCAGGGTGACACCCAGGTTGAGCATGGTAGATTTCTGCTTTTGTCAACACAGGGGAGTTAATGATCATGACTATTAGTGAAATCATTTCCTCAGTTCCTCTCATTCCAGATGATTGGTGCCTGAGGTTTGCCCATGGTGGCTTCACAGGTTTATTATTATTATTATTATTATTATTCATTACATTGTATTATGTGACACAGTTTCATAGGCTCTGGGATCCCCCCAACCCCTCCCCAAGGTGGATTCCTCCACCTTGTTGCAGTATTACAGTACAAATTCAGTCAAGATTCTTTCTTTGCAAACAAATACCAAGCATAGAGTCCAGCATCTTATTGTCCAGATAAATTCAACAGTTTCTTGGGGGGGACCATCTCTGGTCTGAAGGTAGAGCTGATTAATTAAAAGCCCCAACATAACATCAACAGCAATTTACAACATTATGAAATTAATTGACATGGTATTGAATAATTGAAGCTCCCCTCAGCCACACAAGTCTGTTGCTTTGAAGAGAACAGTGGCATTTACCTCTGGGTCCTCCACCTGAGTAGATCACGCTGCCATATCTCCCCTCAGGGCTCACTGTAGGGTATGTGTGGGAGGAGGTATACATGCCTCCCCACCATGCTTCCTGCCCCAACTCAAAATTCACCAATGAATATGAATTTACCATTTTGACATAGTGACCTAATCACATGTTGGTGCAGAATAACCTGGCCATTGCTGCTGAAGCCGCAGGACCTCTTGCTGCCCTGTAGCAGGATGGGGAAAAGGAGCATATTCCTTTTGCTTGGTGAATCATTACCTCTGGGATCTAACTGTACTTAGAGTCAGTGTGGCCTATGAGATTATACACTAAGCAGTACCTCGGGTTACTCTGCCTGCACTTGTGCCCCAGCCACTTTCTCTGAATCTGCTAAGGTCTGTGATGTGTGGCACAGTGACTCTTACTTGAGATGGTGGTAAGCTGCTTCTCGTGCTGGCTACCTTACATGGCTGACTGCATATAGCATTTCCAAGTTCCATGGTCTTGTCCCATGAATGTTTTATTTTCAGAAAATTTCTGTTGCGGCACCTGTGGAAGCATAGCCCTTTCTTAATTCTCTGCACAAGTGGTTGGATACAGGGTGTCACCTGTTTGCAAAAAATCTGTTCTCATTTGTAATAAATGCAAGTATTGCATTGTAAAATAATATAAATACTATCTTAAAAATTTAAAGGAAATTGTGTAGGCCAATTGAATTTGGGGAATTACAAAACTAAAGAAATAATAAAGCATTCAAATGAAGTTTGGTGTATTTTGAGAAAACTGCAGGTCACCTACCTCCTGTGTGCTGTCTGCAATGCCTGGTGTTGTATATTTATGTAGAATGTAAATTAGCAAAGTAAGCATAAACATGTTTATTAAGCTGTATGTGATAGAATTTTCTCTTTCTGTTAGCGTGAAGACCAGACCAGTGCGAATGCCTCCAGGGTATCAAGCCGACCTTGTTATTCAGTTGGTGTGGGTAGATGGCGAACCTCCTCAACAAATTACTAGTCTTGCTGTAAGTTCAGCATATGGAATGTAAGTAGTTAAACTTTTTTCTGATTTAGATTATTCAGCTAACATTTGATATTTTAGATGTTTTTAATTTCTCAGATGAAGTTTTAAAAGTGAGAAAAACTCCTTACCTGAATTAAATCAAACATGAGAGAAGACAAATCATGATTTAAACTTTAACTGGTTATTTCTTTTCAATGTCAAACTTGCATTTTTAATTTTGGCATTATTAGTAAACAATAAGGATGTTGTCATATATAATTTTTTATTTTATATTATCTGTCCCTTGTCTCCTTGTTTTTTATTTTGGATATTTTCTTATCTTTTAGAGTTTACTAGTTTGTCTTTTAGAGTTTACTAGTTTGTCTTTTAGAGTTTACTAATTTCCTTTTCAACTATGTCTAATCTAATGGTAGATCTACCATAGGAGTATAATTGCTTTATTTTTCAGTAATAGACCTTCCATTTCTATTAAATCTTCCTATTCCTATGTTAAATTGTGATTTATGTCCTTTGCATCTCCTTGAATACATTGAGTATAGTAACTTTACATACATGAGTGTTCTTTTTACATTTTAAACTTTTATTAATATAAAGAAAACAGATTGCATGCATTTCATATATCCAGTTCAGGAAGAGAACCACACATCCCCCATTCCCTGACTTCCCCTCACACTCTTCTCTACCTTCTCTATATTCAATAGAGCTTCTGGAGTCATAATTTTAGTCTCCTGCATATTCACAGGCTTAATTTACCTCTAATCATGATATTCAAAAAGTAAAAACTAAAAAGATCATAAAACCACATTCCCACTGACTGCAGGATAAACATAGGATTAAAGTGACCGTCCTATCTCAAAGTGACCACTTCATTGCTACACATTTTTGTATGTTCTATATTACCTGCCAGACATTTCACTGAGCACAATACTTTCTGATTGCATGGGGTTTCATTATTATTTTGTGGCTGAATAGTATCTGGTATTGTGTATATGACACATTTTCTTTATCCAGTCATCCACTGATGGGCATCTAGGTTGATTCCATATCATAGCATGGTGAATTGAGCTGTAATAAATGTGGGTTTATTGTGGGACCTGGCACAATGAGTCAGTGACTAAATCCTTACTTTGTACCTGGCGGGATCCCAGATGGGTGCCATTTTGTATCTCTGCTGCTCCACTTCTCATCCAGCTCCCTGCTTTGTCCTAGAGCAGCAGTATAAAATAGCCCAAAGCCTTGGGACCCTGCACCCATGTGGGAGACCAAGAAGAAGTTTCCAGCTCCTGACTTTGGATTAGCTAAGCTGCAGTCATCATGGCCACTTGGGGAAGTGAACCAGTAGACAAAAGATCTTTTTCTTTGTCTCTCCTTCTCTCTGTATATCTTCTTTTCCAAAAAAACATTGAAATAATAAATATTAAAAAACAAATAACTCTCTTGTATACTGATATCATTTCTTCCGGGTGAATTCTTAAGACAGTAATGGTTGGGTAATTAGTAGTTCTATTTTGAGTTCTCTAAGGAATAATGGGGAATAATAAAATGACATCAAGCAGCCGAATAGATGAACCATAAAAGTTCCCAAAGAAACAAAAAAGAATAGATTAGAAAATATATTCAATGAAATAATATCAGAAATTTGCCAATTTGGAGAAAGACTGGCATCAAAATACAGAAAATGGGAAATACCTCAAATAGACATGAATAGGAAAGAACTTCATCCTCTGCTTTTAAATAATAGCCATTATGACAAAAGTACAGTGAAAATTCATTGTGATTGTGATTTTCATCTCCCCAGTTACTAATACTTTTGAGTATTGTTTCATATTTTTATTGGCCATTTGTATATCTTCTTTTAAGAACTGTTCATTGAGGTACCTTGCTCATTTCTTGACTGGTTCCCTCTGTTCAGCTTTTGGAATTACTGATGTATTTTTTGGATCTTAATTCTTAGGTAGCTTAGAAACATCTTTCACATGTTCTCCTGAATTATCTTCAAACTCTTCCTGATTCATCTTGGTGGGAGTAGCCTAGGTGAGTCTGACACTGGAGGAACAGGTGCTCAACTCTCCTAGCCACATGGTGGTTGCTAGAGGACCCAGTTTTAGCCAGGCTCAATGCTTAGGAACCCAGCTCCAGCCACTGCTGCCAGGCAGTGAGCATATCCTGAGCTTGTCCCTAGGCCTAAGAAACACCGCCTCCCACAGTAATTACATTGTGAATATATCTGGGAAGACACAGGAACCTGGCTCTGCCTACCACCGCCATCTTGGTAGGGACAGCCCCATGTAAAGGTTGGGGTGCTGGACAGTAGATAATGGTGCACATGGAGGACCTGGTAGCTCATTGGGGCTTCAGAGGATGTCTAGTACCATAGAAGAGAATGGAGAACAGAACATATGGATAACTACCCCAGACAAATGATGACAGCAACTATCTGGGTGATTAGAGACTATGAAGTTGATGGTGTCAGCCAATGCACATTGGAAGCGATTCCTCATCCATAGATTGGCAAAGTCAATAGATTTCAAAATTATCACATCAACCTGGACAGAATCCTCCGAACATGCATCTGTGTGACCCCGGGTTGATATTGGCTGCTCACTTCTCCATCCTTGGGTACTGGGATGGTTGGGAGGCTGGGTATGGCCTATCCCCTTGTATTCTCCCACCCCCCAGAAATGGGAAGAAGAAATAGAAAGCTTGGAAACAATGATCACATCCACTGCTCCATGACCTTAGATCTTTCTCATCTTGATTGACTTTATAAACATCAATTAAAATTTTAAAAAGAGAAATTTTTATACAACTCTTTCTGACTTTTTTGATGTGCAGAAGCTTTTATTATAACCCAATTTGACTAGTTTTGCTTTTATTGCTTATAATTTGGCAATCTTATCCAAAAAGTAATCACTTATACAAATGTCTTAAATTTTTTCCCTATGTTTTCTTCTACCAGCTTCTGAGCCTTATGTCTTAAATATGGATCTTTGATCCATCTTGAATTGATTCATATATATGGTACAAGGTAGTAATCTAATTTCATTCTTCTATATATGAACATCCAGTTTTGCCAGCACCATTTATTGAGATTTTCCTTTCTTCAGTACACTGTCTGAGTACTTCTGTCAAAAATCATGTGGTTCTATATACCTGGAATAATTCCTGGACTCTCCGTTCTATTCCAATGATATAATCAGGCTATTTTAATAACGAGGTTTATAGTATGCTTTGAATTCAGGCATTGTGATGTCCTCAAGTTTATTTCTTTTTGTTGAGGATTGCTTTGGCTATTTTGGGTCTTTGGTTATTCATATGAATTTTAGGACTGTTTTTCCAATTGTATAAAGAATGTCATTAATATTTCATAAGGATTTCACTGAATCTATTAACGATACCAAAACTTCCACGAGCAAGGAATATTTTCTCATTTTCTCATTTTTGCAGTGTGCTTGATGATTTCTTTTATCGGTGTCTTACAATTTTCTTTTTATATAGCTTTTTTTTTTTTATTAATTAACTTCCCATCCAGCTCCCTGCTTATGGCCTGGGAAAGCAGTAGAGGATGGCCCAAAGCCTAGAGACCCAGAAGAAGCTCCTAGATACTGGTTTCAGATTAACTTAGCCCCAGCCACTGTGGCCATTTGAAAAGTGAACCAACAGATGGAAGAACTTCCTCTTTATCTCTGTAAATCTTCCTTTCCAATGAAAAACAAACAAATCTTTAAAAAATTCTCAAAAAAATACTAGTAAATTCAATTCATCAACACATAAAAAATTATTCACTCTGAACAAGTAGGATTTATCCCAGAGATGCAGGAATTGAAAAACAACAAAAGCCAGTAAACCTGGCAGAACACATTAAAAAACAAACAACAACAACAAAAAAACGAAGGCTAGAAACTATATTTATCCCAAAGACAGAGAAAGCATCTCATAAAAGCATCTTTCATCATTTAGAAAAAAAAACTTAAGATGGATAGAAGCATACTGCAATACATTAAAGGCAATATGTAAAAAAGCCAATGTCAACATCATATTTACAAGGGAAAAACTGGAAGCACTTTGACTAGGATGGAACCAATTAAGGATGCCCATGCTCAATGTTATTAATCCACATAGTTTAGGACATTCTAGAGCATTAAGCAAGAAAAAGAAACCAAAAGAATATAACTGAAAAGGAGGAAGTAAAATGATCTGTTTGCAGATGACATAATGCTTTAGATAGAGAAATCAAGACTATTATGAGACTATTAGAACATATAAAAGAATTCATTAAATTTCCAGGTTATAAATTCCAGAAAAAATCAACCATTCTTGTAGACCAGCAACATTCTGGTGTGAAAAAAGTTACAAATCTTATTCACAGCAACTATGAAAATTTTAAACATGCTTGTATAAATTTAACCAAGGATGTGAAATACAATGAAATTATAAAATCTTAATTTAAAAAGTAGAAAAAGACTCAAAAGATAGAAAAAAATCCTGTTTTTGGACTGGAATTTAATATCAAAATGTCTGTACTACCCAAAATAATTTATAGATTTACCCAAATGAAATTTACAAATTTCTTTGTGATCCCAGTCATAATGTGAGGACATTTTTCATGAGACTGAAAAAAAAAATCCTAAAATTCCTATGAACATAAAAAGATCTCAGGTAACCAAAGCAATCCTAAACAATGAAAACAAAACTAGATACATCACAATACCAGATCCCAAGACACATTAGAAAGCAGTTATAGTCAGAATGACCTGGTACTGGCACAAAAATAGGCATGGTAGACCAACCACATATCCATAAAGAACTGAACTTGGTAAGCCTAAGTCATCCACTAAGGAAAAGACAAACTCCTTTTAAAAAATAGTTTTGGAAAATTGGATTTGCACTCTCAGAAGTCTGATACAAGATCTCTGCCTTATATTCTATACAAAAATCAATTCACGGACTGGTGCTGTGATTCAACAGGCTGTTCCTCCATTTTCAAGCACAGTATCCCATATCAGTGCCAGTTTGTGTCCTAGCTGCTCTGCTTCTGATCCCTGCTTATGTCCTGGGAAAGCAGCACAGGATGGACCACGTGCTTCAGACCCAGCAGCTGCGTGGGAAATCCAGAAGAAGCTTTTGGCTCCTGGCTTCAGATCACTTCAGCTTCAGCTGTTGTGGCCATTTGTGTGGGTGAACCAGCAGATGCAAGATCTCTCTCTCTCTCTCTCTCTCTCTCTAAATATGCCTTTTGAGTATAAATAAATATTTTTAAAAGCAATTCACAGTAAAAGAGCTAAATTGAAGACCCTAGACCATCCAGTCAATAGAGGAAAATGTAGCTGAAAATCCTGCAAGTCATGGACATGGGCAGAATTCTTAGCACAGCCAAGGAAATCAAAAATAGACAAATGGGATTCTAGCAAACTAAGATGCTTCTGCACAGCAAAGGAAACACTCCACAAAGCGTGTTTCTCCCACCGAATGGAAGAAAATATTTGCAAACTCTGCATTCAGTAAAGGATTAATATCCAGAATACTTAAGGAATCCAAACAAAATGGATAGAACTGGAGATTATTATGCTAAGTGAAATAAGCCAGATTCAGAAAACAAATATCATACATTTTCTCTTATTTGTGGAAGTTTATAGAGAATATGAAAATACTGTGATGTCATACCCTTAGTATTTGTTGTAAATATTGCTTTGCTTTTAGAACATTAGATGACAGTATATTTTTCTTTGAAGAACCCCTCACTCAGTGATATTAAAATTTATCTTGAAAAAATGGTATAAATGTCTATATATGCACACAATAGTTACTTTGAGGTCAGTGTGAAAAAACTTTTTGAAATTATAATGTTTTTATAAAATGGTAAACTCCAAATTTTAAAAACTTAAATTTTATATATGGCTATTGGTAAACTGCCAATTATCACTTCTCAAGAGAGAGGAAGTGACATTATCTTTACACTAGAATGTTTAAAAATAGCTTTGGTGTTTATATTTAAGTCTATGATTAATCTCAAATTAATTTTTATTTATGAAAGTTGATTTTTTTTCTTGCTCTACACTTATTAATTTGTTTCACTGTTCCATGAAATAAAAATTTTCTATTCTTTGTAGAATTATTTTGGCAGAAGAACTGGACCCCACTAACTTGTAAACCCCAGTCTGAATTCAAGCTGCATGCTCAGCTGACCACTCTTTCCTCAGCCACTCCTGGGCGTGCCTAGAGTGCTATCTCAAACTATTGAACTTTGCTTTCTCTAGACTAAACAACTTGGCACTCTCTCTCACATTTTGTCTGGAGAGGTATCAAACCATTTTGATCAATGTCCTACCCTATTAAACCTTGCTACCCTGCTTACCACTTCTGTCTTGTGTCCGTTCTTTTTGTGCAAAGACAAGTCATATCTTGCTCATCTCTGCTAACACTTTCAGCAAAAGTTTGCATAAGATGGTTTTTTTTTTAATAATTAAAGCAGCTGTGACCTAGAAGGTTTTTATATAAAAATTTAAAAAAATAATTTGATTTTCAAAATAAGGATAGGTTTATTCAAATTTTCTGTTTCTCTTTATGTTAGTTTTGGTAAAGTATTCCTTTCAAGGAAGCTGGCATCCAAGATACTAAAAAGATAAAATATTTTATTTAGGTGTAATTTACATAATGTAAAATTCATTCATTTATGGTTATGATTAAACTATTTATTATTAATTTGCATAATTACATAACTATAACCACAGCAAAATTTAAGAGCATTTTTATCACCCTCTTATAATTTTCTTATATCACTCTCATTCATAACATTTGTCCCAGATGCCACTTATTTATTTTCCATCTTCATAGGTTTGCTTTTCTGGAGTCAAATATGTTACATATTGGATTTGATTTCTCTCATTTCATCTACGTTTGACTTTTTCTAAAAGATGTATTTATTTGAAAGACAGAGAGATACAGAGACAGATCTTCCTTCTACTGGTTCACTCCACAAATGATGAGAGTGGCTGGAACAGGGTCACTTGGACGCCAGGAGTCAGTTACTTCTTTGAGGTTTACCACGGAGATGCAGAGCCCCAAATACTTGGACCATCTTGCACTGCTTTCTCAAGCACATTAGCAAGGAGCTGGGTCAGAAGTGGAGCACCCAGAACTCTGTGCTCATAGGGTATTCCAGTACCACAGGTAATGACTTTACCTCTCTCCCTTTCTCTCTTCCTCCCTTCCTCCCTCCTTTGCTCTCTTTCCATCTCTCCCTGTCTTTTTCTCTCTCCCTCTCTCAACTTCTCTATTTCTCCCTCTCTCTTCTTCCTTTCTCCCTCTTCCCAATCCTCTTTACCTCTCCTCTCTCTTCCTCTTTTTGCCTTTCTCTGTCCCTCTCTCTCTTCCCACTTCTCTCCCCTGCGCCATCTCTCTCCCCTGTTCCCACTTCTCTCTCCCTCACCCCCTGTTCATGTCTCCCTCTTCACTTCTCTCTCTCCCCCCTCACTATGTGTGCATCCTTTTGACTTTCAAATAATAAAAAGAATTTTCCAAAGAAAGATAGGAGTGTTAGTAATTACTGTTTAAGTCTCTATTGTAACTGTTTGAAGAAATTTATTTTCTGCAAACACTGCTTGAACTGCTTATCTTAAGTTTTTGGCTTATGCTTTCAATATTGTTTAGGTGTTTTGTTTTAGTATTTCTTGCACTTGGCTATTTAGAACTGTGTTTAATTTCTGAGTACTTGGAACTTTTGTATATGCTTAATTGCCATCAATGACCAGTTTAATTATGTTGTTTGGAGACAAGCATGTTTGATAATTTACATTTCTTTTAAAGTTTTGACAATTGTATTAAATCCCAGAATATGACTTCTTCGGGGAAATGTTCCTTGGCTTATGTTTATCTCTAAATATGCATATTTTTCAGCTTTTAGCATTTGTTTCCAGCCCCAAGAAGCTTTTTAAATGTTTTGCAGTTGAGTTTTTGTTGGCAATAAATCTTTTTCATTTTTGTCTATCAGTTATGGAAAAAGGAGTTATGCCTACATACTTTAAATTAGAACATTTTATGCATTATGGATTATATTCATAAGGGTTTCTTTTTACATTTTAGATTACCTGTAATAGTCATATTTCAGTATGAAAAGAAAAGAAATATTTAGTTTCATAATGTCATGATTATGAATAATTTTGAAGATGTACAGGGATTTAGTAAGGTAACTAAGTAAAATAAGTGTAGGCATATTGAGTGTTTTATCATATAGTATATCTTTAAGAAGTTTGTGAAAAATTTACTATAATTTGTGCATGGATCACAAAGTTTATTGCACCAAGATAAGATTATCTTTTAATTCTGTGTTTCCTGAACTTTTTCCTGAACAGTCTCTTCATTATAGAAACTTTTTATATGATATTATCTGTACATATATCAAATCACTTTAATGTATTAAATGTTATGTATACTCTAATTATATCTAATATTTATATATACTATAACATTATAACTATAGTATACAGTTATAATGTGTTTTATATATTCTCATATGTAATAAAATGATACCATAGTTAAATTCTCATTAATAGTGAATATCAGTCTGATCAAGTAGATACGTTAACATTTTTAACATCAGTTACACTGTCACATGATTCAATAATTAAACATTTTGGCTAAAAAGATTAGAATCATATATAGCAATTTTTGTGGGAAACGAACTTCAAAATAGTGTTATTGCCAATGTGACTAGCTGAGAAATGGTTGATACTGTTTGATTACTTTTTCTTACCTGTGGCTGCCGGAGTCCAGCTCCGGCTGAGTTCAGAGCTCGAGAAGCGTATGTGGAGTTGGCGATAAAGAAAAGACACAGACACTGTCACTTGGTGCCTTCTTGCTACAGCTCAAGAAGAAGCTGTCCTTTTTATTTACTTAGACACATCACAAGCCTCTGCACAAACATTTGATTTTACTATCTTTAACTTCAGAACTAAGCCAGCATGCACAGATGTTCAATTAATTTTTACTTCATGGTCAACCAGGTGCTCTTAAAGATAATTCTGTAAGTTACTATAATCAGTTTCTTCAAAGCAAGTCATTATTCATTCTTCAGAAGTAGCCATTAGGTGACAGCCAGAACTCCAAGGCCAAGTCACAGATGGTTGCCTACTAATCAGTAAAACATTCCTACTACATTTTATTTTCACAACTTATCTATCACTTAGTGGGAGAAATACATCAAAAGGGAAAAAAACATAATCTAGGACAAAAAGTTTCAAACATTAAATGCCCCTACAACTGCAGGCTCTACAACCTCATAAACAATCAAACAATAATCAAAAGTATATCTCTATGATGTTAATATAATCACCCTATAATTCCTCTAGTTAAAAAATTATAAAAGTGGCTAAAACAGCTATATTTTCTATGCTCCAAAGAAACTGCAAAGACAGACTAGCCTTTGAGATAACAATAACTATATTTATTGCCATAGCAGTTTCAGCTCTCACTCCCATCACTTGCATTAATATTTAGGATATTTATCAAGCCCTTTCCCAGAAGGTGTGCTACATGTCTGGGCCAGATTCTGAGGCAATGGTTAAGTACCCAATAAGGTGTCCAGAAATGGCATGGACTTAATTGTGCTCCTGTGTGTAAATTGTCAAAGGCCCACTCACCAAGACATTATCAGAAACATTAACTCTCAAGCTCACATCGGTTGCAAAAACCATCTCACAGGGGCAAACAACAATGCCTCAATAGATTACAGAATTCTTAGTGGGGTGCTTGAGTGTCCATGCAAACAGGGGTGAGACTGTGTCAAGGTGGTCAGAGAGAAATCCGCTGGGCCCTGCCAAACAGCTGGAAGCTCCCCTGGGCCCTGCCAAACAGGGGAGCTGTTCTCTTCACACCTTTGTGTCATCCACACCTACTGCATGGACCCCAGCATGTGGCTCTGGCTAAAAGTTAAAGGATCATGTTGAATTGCAATGTTGAGAATGGGAAACCTTGTCTAGTCTCAGATCTTAGTATAAATGCTCCAACTATTCCTAATTCAAGGTTATACTGATAGGACTCTGGGATCCCATTTAGGTGCCAGTTGTTTTCCCACATGCTCCACTTTGCATTCAGCTCCCAACTTGTGGTCTGAGAGAGCAATAAAGGATGGCCCAAAACCTTGGGACCCTGCACGTGTGTGGGATATCTGGAAGAAACTCTTGACTCATGGCTTCAGATGGGCTCAGCTCTAGCCTTTGTGGCCACTTGGGGCATGAACCAGCAGATGGAAGATCTTTGTCTCTCTTCTGTAAATCAGCCTTTCCAATAAAAATAAATAAATCTTTAAAAAAGAAAAGAAAGATGATGCTGGTAATGTTTTTTTTATATATTGTCTTGTGTTGAGAAATGTTCCTTCTATACCCAATGTAATTGAGTTCATGTATTTTTCATATATTTTCTCTGTGTCTTTGGAAATAATCATATGATTTCTATTCATCCACTTGTTAATGTGTGTTAATTAATTTGTGTATGCTGAACAATCCTTGCACACCAGGATAAATCCCATTTGGTTCTGGCTAATGATGTTTCTGATGTGGTTGGATTTGATTAGCTAGTATTTTGTTGAGGACTTTTACATTTGAATTCATCAGAGATATTGGTCTACAGTTCTCTTTTTGTCTCTTTTTCTGGTTTTAGAATTAAGTCTCATAGAAGGAATTTGTGAGGATTAACTCCCTTCCAATTGTTTTTGAATAGTTTGAGAAAAATTGAATTCGTTCTTGAAAAGTTTGCTGGTATTCAACATTGAAGCAATTTGATCTCAGGCTTTTCTGTTATATTCACTAATTTAGTTTCTTAGTTACATATGTGTTTAGGTTTCCTATGACATCATGGCTCTGTTTAGGTAGATTGTATGTGTCTAGAAATCCATCCATTTCTTCTAGACTTTCCAACATGTTAGAAATTTGTACTAATTCCTTATAATTTTCTGTCTGTGGTCTCCATTTTTGTATTACCATTTTCAGGTCTTGTTTCATTGATTTTGGTCTTTCTTTTTTCTGGTGAGATGGTCTAAGGGTGTATTGATTTTGTTTAGGAAAAAAAGCTGTTCAATTGATCTTATGTATTTTGTTTCAATTTTAATTTTTTCTTATTTTTAATTCTGATTTGAGGTTTGGTAGTGTTCTTCAGTGTTCTTCTTGGTCTTTTAGATACATTGATTAGTCATTTATTTGATGCATGTCTAGTTGCCTATGTCTTAACTATTTTCTGTGAACTTAAAACTGCTTTTCTGTACCCCGTAGGTACTATGCTGTCATCTTGATTCAATGCCCTAATTTTTGAATCCCCATTTGATTTCTTCTGTGATCCACTGTTCATTCAATAGCGTGCTATTCATAGTTCCATATGCTTGCATATTTCTAGAGTGTCTTGAGTTGTTAGATTTTTAGCTTCATTCCATGGTGATCAGAAAAGATGCATGGTATAATTTTAATTCTTTTGAATTTGCTGAGGCTTGCTATATGTCCTAACAAATGATCTGTCATACAGTAGGTTCCATATACTATTGAAAAGATTGTGTATTCCGTGTTTCTGAGATGAAATATTCTGTATATATAAATTTGATCCATTGTATAGATTAGGCCTATTGTTTCTTTTTGATTTTCTATCTAGAGTGTTGATGAAAGTGGGGTGTTGAAATTCCCGTTATTACTGTATTGGAGTCTAGGTATCCCTTTAGGGTCAATAATAATTGTTTTAAATATCCATGTGTTCCAGCATTGAGTACATATACATTTGATATACTTATTTCCTCTGGTTGAATTAATCCCTTAATCATACAGTGTCCTTCTTTATCTCTTTTAACACCTTTCATGATAAACTTTATTTTGTTTGATACTATAATAAATAGGTCTGCTCGTTTTTTCTTTCCATTGGCATGAAATTTCTTTTTCCATCCTTTACTTTCAGTATATGTGTGTTTTTGTTGGTAAGGTGTGTGTCTTGTAGGCAGCAAATCAATGGATCTTGTTTTTTTAAAGGCCATTATCACTGGAGTCACTATTGAAAAGGAGCAATTTGATCTTATCATTTTCACACCAATGTCATTATTTTTGCTTTGGATTTTCTTCGTACCTTTACAAGAAGCTTTTCTACCTTTGTAATTTTTTTCATTGTGATGATTATCATCCTCTATTACTGTGTGTAGCACATTCTTAATTAGGCATAATTTGTAGGCTTGACCAGGTATTGGAAAATTCTTTAATTTTTTGCTCATTTTGGAATGTATTTTTTCTTCAGGTAAAAATGAGATTTTGTTGGGTATAATACTCTGGGTTGGCAATTTCAGAGTATGTTTTTCCATTTGCTCCTGTGCTAAAGGGTTTCTGATCAGAAATCAGATGTAAACCTGGTTGGGGAGCTCCTAGAAGTAATCAGTTTTTCTCATGCATATTTTAGAATCTTTGTGAAATACTTGATTAATATATCATTATGAAGATCTGTACTGCTTATGCCTATTCAGAATTCTGTGTTCTGCCTATACATTTATCCTTTTTCTTTCTCCATATTAGTGAGTTTTCTGTTATTCTTTCATGCAATATGCCTTCTAATCCATTCTCTCTTTCATGCAGTCATGAACTCTCAACAGCACATATGTTAAGTTGTTTAATAGTATCTCATAAATCTTGGATGCTATTTTCAGTTTTTCTTATTTCTTTGTTTTGTCTGAAAATTTGTGTTTTAGCTCAGAAATTATTATTTTTGCCTCACCGATTCTGTTGTTAAGGTTTTGCACTTTTTTTATTTGGTAAATTGAATTCTTCCAATAATTCAGTTTGACTGCTCTTCAAAACTTCAGTCTTGCAGGAAAATTTCTCATTCATGTTGTATGTTCTTAATTCATGCATTTACTTCTTAGTCTTTTCCAGTAATATTATGAGACTTTCTAAATGTATTTTCAGATATTTCGTCTAGTCATTGGTCATCATGGGAGAGGCAATAAGCATGACATTAGTAAAATCATTGCCTCATCTCCTCCCAATCAATATGACCAGTCCCTACGTTTGGTCATAATGACCTCAATCCACACCCATGACAACAGATGAACTACGCAAAAAGTCTACGCAGTTCTTTGTGCCCAGAGATCCAGCTACATACATCAAAAATTATGCATAGAGTCCCCACATTCATTGCACCCAAGACTCAACATTGTACTGAAGCTGCCCTCAGCCCCACAAGTCTGACCCGAGCACAGAAAACAGCAGTATTTCCGTACCAGTACCCGAGAATGCTCTACATTAGTGGGATAAGCAATCTAAGACATTTACAAGCAATGGCCTTTTAATAAAACCATGGAGACAAACCATGCTGCATTAAACACCTGCCCCAGAAAAATCTCTAACATTCATCCTTAGTTAACGTGTCTGATGTTTCTCATTTTGTATTTTCATCTGATATCAATATTTTCTGCTAATAAGTCTTCTATGTAATTACTTGTACCAAGTTATGCTAGTGACAAATATCCTGTTCACTCACAGAAACTTTTTTTTGACCATTTGAAAGATACATACCCTGAGTATAAAATTTCAAACTTACATTGTTTTCCTTTATTGCTTTAGATGTGTCATTGGATTGTGATTTGATTTGTGTAGCTTTTGGTGAATGACTTTTATTATACCTTTTACCTGGGTAGGAAGTATATAATTTTTCTCTTCCTGCTTTTAGCATTTTCTGTTAGGCAGGGTTTTTTTTTTTAGCTATGTAATTTTATTTGAGCACTTTTATTCATCCTTTTTCTGTATGGCATTCTTTGGGTTTTGGGATCGTAATTTTGTTGTTACCCTAAGTTTAGTAACACTTTTTAAGTTATGATTATGATGTCCTTTCTGAAATCAAATTCATATATTCTAAACTTAAATTTAATTTTGTCATAGAGGTCTGAAATATTTTGTTGATTTTACTATAGTTTTTCCTCTCATGTTTCATTTTGGATATTTTTTATTTTTATTTTTTCAAATTCATTATTGTAATGCATTTGGACTACATTTGCAAAAATATTTTTTTAAGATTTATTATTATTATTATTATTTTATTGGAAAGGCGGATATACAGAGAGGAGAGACAGAGAGGAAGATCTTCCATCTGATGATTCACTTCCCAAGTGAGCGCACCGGGCCGATACTATGCTGATCCAAAGCCAAGAGCCTCTTCAGGGTCTCCCACACGGGTGCAGGGTCCCAAAGCTTTGGGCCGTCCTTGACTGCTTTCCCAGGCCACAGGCAGGGAGCTGGAAGGGAAGCGGGGCTGCTGGGATAGAACCAGCGCCCATATGGGATCCCGGGCGTGCAAGGCGAGGACCTTAACCACTGCACCACCGTGCCGGGCCCACATTTGCAAAAATATTATGAACTGGGAAACTGCATCAGTTTTCAACTTATTTCTGGAAACAAGACAACCAACAGATTGAGTTTTAGCTGAGGACCCATTCCTCAGTGCTGGTGTGTTCTAACTGCATCGTCATCACTTGGTGGAAGTGGCACGGCAGTGCTCGGGGGCCACTGTAAAGGAATGAGTTCCATTCATAAGCCTCTGCCTTTGTGGTCTAATCATCTCCCAAAGTCCCCTTCCTCTCAATGGAATCATCTTAGTTAAGGTTCAGCAATTGGGTTTTGAGGAGGACACAATAATTCATATCACAGAATTTGCTACTATTTTCTGCTATAATGTTTAAAATCAGGTGACTTTCAACTTGGGGAATATTTTTATCTCTAGAAATTTTTATTATATGAAGTTTATACATGTTTATGTAATACAGTAGTGATTGAGACGATTGACACATGAACACAAGGTGCTATTAGCATTTCCTTATACTCAAACATTAATCATTTTGGCATGCTGTAATCCTTCAGACTCTTCTAGTTACTTTCAAATATAGATTAATGTAGACTATGATTATATTACTAGGGTATAAAGCAGTAGGACTGATTCCTCCTGTCTATTTTCATGTCTCTTATCTAACTTGTTTCTGTTCTCCCTGCCTTTTACACATCCTATTCTCTAGTGACAACCATTCTATTTTTTTTCTTCTTTGAGGGATCTTTTTTTCTTTTTTTCTTTCTAATATGAAAAGGAACATGCCAAGGCAAGTGCTGTAGCATAACCACTTAAGCCACTTCCTGCAGCATCAACATTCCAAATGGGTGGCAGTTTGACTTCTAGCACGCAGATCTCTCTCCCATTCTCTCTCCCTCCCTCTCTGTGTCCTCCTCTCTATATTTATTTCTTCCTTTCAAATGAAAAAATCTTTTTAAAATGTGATATTTGTATTTCTGTGCCTAGCTTATTTCTTGGTTTCATCTCCTTGGATGCAACTAATGGAATTTCTTTTTTATAGCAGAATAAAGTGTGTGTGTGTGTGTGTACATACACACAACATAGAGAGTTACTATTCATAGGTAGGATATTTTAGTGATTCTACATCTATATTCTAGATTTATATCTATTTATATACTTCATTTCAGGGTGTATTTCTATTGAAGTGTTTTTCCTAATTATCAGTCATTTATTTGCCTAATTTCCTGATCTTTATTATCTGTTACTTAGTGTATACTAACTAGACTCTGTGACTTTTACTATTTTGGTAGTGTTTTATTAGATTTTTTTTTCTACAGTGTTGGGTAATTTTCTTGAAGGCGTTTAGGTAACTCATGAGCATTGTTTTAAAGTCTTTTTTAGTGTAGATTCTAGAAAACCTTTAGTCTATAGTGAATTTGTCCTGCTACTGAGGTGGCAGCAGTCCATCTGCTGTTCTATGTGTTAGAAGATCTGTGCAGATTAGCATGTAGTAAAATGAAACACTCTTGACCTTGTGTGAGCTTTTCTAGAAACTTGATTCAGATTTATCACATGTGTGACAAGAACCTAATTGCTTGAGCCATTCCTGCTGCTTTCCAGGATCTGCGTTAACAGGAAACTGGAGTTAGGAGCTGAGACCAGATATGGAATCCAAGTGCTCAAATATGGGATGTGTGGATTTTAACCAACATCTCAACCACAATGTTAAATGTGTTATAAATTATGTTTTTACAGTCTAAGTCTCTAACCTGGTACCTCAATTCCATGAAATCTCTGACCTCTGGGTCTCGGTTTTTAGTGCCTTAGTCTGAGACATCTCTCCAGGGATTAAGCCAGAACATTTATGAAATGTACTTTATTATCCTTCTGTCTTCCCATCTGTGTCAACTGTGAAAACTGTGAAAACTGTGACTTACTATGTTATGTGTAGTTTCCTGGTAGTAGGATAGATGGTTATTTAGTCTTTTAATGACTTTATTACAATCACTGACTATACCCTAAGTCTAATTACTACTGTCCAGTTTTGTTATTTTTCATTCCAGGGAAAGAGTAATAGCTTATGATTGCTGTCATATAGTCTAGTTATATATTTCCCCTAAAGATTGCAGGAATTTTGTCATATACATGAGAATTAATTAGCTATAAAGTAAAAATTTAGTGATATTAATTTCTATAATTTGACATAAAACATGGAATTTCCTAACAATACTGAAATGAAATTCCTTCACATGGAAATTTCTCAAAGTTCTTTAAAAATAATGCTCAAACTTAGTATATGTAAAAGCCCTGGAAACTAGATACATGTAAAACTGCTGTCATGTGATACTCATTTTTAAGAGACTAAGACCCAGCAAAATTCATTAATTTTATCAACATTATATAACCTATAAACTGTGAAAATGAGAATCAACATAATTTTCTGGTTTTTGTGATAGTATTTTTTTTCAGCTTCCCAGATCTCTCTCAGTAAAAGATGTAGAATGCCTTGTGAACTACAAAACATTTAATATGTGTAGAGTAGAGTAAAGTAAAATTCCTACAACTAGTGTGTGTTTCATTTAGGGAAAAATATAAAAACAAAACTGAGACATAATTGTTTAGCTAGAGATGATATTGTAAAGGAAAAAGAGGTAATGGATGCCTGCAAGTGAAGGTGACAAAAATACCTGCTCAAGAATGGTCTCCACTTTAATTTCTCCTGTGACTTAGGAATTAAGGAAACGTCTTTTGTCTTTCAGTAAATGGTACAAAGTAAATAGCCAAAAACCCCTGAGAAATCCATTCAAGTTTTTGTGCTTAGAAGAAGCTGTATTTTCTGAACTGTATTGTCAAAATATATGCAATATATGAGGTTAATTTTTTTCTCTTGTTAAGAGAATTGATTTGGAATGTAATAATTATAATTATACTTAAGGTACATAATTACATGCCTGAGCTTTTGTAGCTGCTAAAGTGTGATTTTTTTCTTGACCTGTGTGCCACTTTGAAAATAAAAAAGGTTTTTGTGCTATTCTTTAATAAATAGTATGACATCAAGTTACAGAGCAAATTGAGTAATAACAGCCTTCCCGATGAAACTGCTTATAAAATATAATTGCAGGTCATCATTAATTGCTTTAGCACAGTGTCATAGTGAGTCTGCTGGGTCAAAGAAAATCATCCTTCCTGACATTGCACTAATCACTGCCCACCCTCCCCAGCTCTAGGCATTATATTACAATAGTCGGATTTGAAACTTAAAATAACTTCGTTGTGATACATTTTGGTTGCACATTTTTTCTCTCTTAGAGTTGCTTTTGGGAATTGCAATGGATTAGTTGTGGTGGATTTTATACAGAAGACAGTACTGCTAAGCATGGGAATCTTTGATCTGTATAGATCAAGTGAACTGTACCAGCGACAACCACGGTCTCCTCGTAAGAACAGGCAATTCATTGCAGGTAGGAAATAAAACAAATGAGTTATAAATTTAATGTCTGTGTTTACTTTTAAATTCATTTTCTTCTGGATACTGTTGAAATGTATGGCGATATAATTTACAATGCAATGCAGGAAAAATGAATTGGGAAGAAACATAGTGAGACTACTTGAAAGGGAAAGGAAGATGTTTAAACTTCTGTTTAGTGTTGAAATTAGAAAAGAATGTAATATTATGAAAATAAGAGATCTGTAGTTTAAAAGTTGCATGCGGTGGTAATATTAACCAGGTTAACTTTCTTCCAGTATGTCTAACCATATTACAAGACACTCCTTGATCATTAGCTACTTTTAATTTTTGTATTAACTCCATTTTGTAACTGTCACCTTTACTTGATGCAAAATGACTATGGAATTTACTTTCATAAATGCAGTAAGTTTTAATTAACAATGAAAAATCACATTTCTTGGCAGGATCAATAAATTTGTTTAGCTATATAAGCTTAAAGTAGTTGGAATATAAGATTTTACATTGATATGTCAAATTATCCAAAGTTTTATTGAAATTGCAGTTTACAGTTTAAGAGTTGCCAATTTGTGTTTGTTGCCTACTGATTTAATCTAGTTTATAAAAATATTGAGCAATAGCTCTACAGATGGAAATTCTTTATTAACACAATACATGTTATTTTAAATCAGTCTTAATTTTCTACTTTTATTTAAAATAATCAATTGAATATTGAAGACTGTTGAATATACTCTTAAAAAGAACATTTTGTGGTAATGAATTAAAAAGTTTATTGATGCTATTTATTAAGTAACAAGCATGTCACATTTAAAATTGGATTGATAATAAGTTTCCCTTTTGGAGGTGTGAAGCTCTCCTGTGTTAACTTTTCTTTTGCGAACTTCAACCTTTTCCATTTGTGGTAAGTTTAGACCCTGTCCAGGAACATACACTCTTTCCTTCAGAACAAGATTGGGGTTTGTTGTTGTTTAAACTCTGAACACTTAGTAGTATTTTAAGAATGCTAGGAAGTTCAGGTTCTACAGGTTCTGCTTCTACCGCTACTGGCTTGTATAAGGAAAACATATGAGAAATTGTGTATGTATGTGTCAGCAGATTCCCTTATGATTGGAAATGGAAGGTTAATTCTTCATACAGGAGGATAGAAAGACAATAGGGGGCAGTACAACACTGTTTGCAATGCTTGAAAGCTCCAAATCAGTGAGGAAAAACTGGGTTTTGTGAAAACACCTAAGTTACTTTCTGTATCTACATAGTAGGCTGAAAAAGAATGTATTTTGATAAAAAGCAGTATAAATTTTACTTGGTTTTATTTAAACTTGTGCCTCAACGTTTATAGTCAGAACTTAAAATTTTGTTATTATTTTTAAATTTATTGTAAATAAGTGATATGAGCATTTTTATTTAGCTATTGTTTATAATCCTGCCTATATTCCTGTTGAATATGGTCTTTTTTTTGTTGAACTCTTTGAGTATAATATAAAACTGTTATCAAAGATAAGTAAAACAAATCAGAAAAAACTGAAAATCTCATACACTTGATTTGTATTTAGTGTCCATGGCTACAGTAAGTACCCGTATTTAAAAAATACATCAAATACTAAAATCTAATTTCTTTTTTAATGTCTGAAGGATTAAAAATGATCATTGTGATATTGATGAGGTAATTTATCTCTATATATTCTCTGGCAAAATAAGTGCATTGTATAAAAACATACAGAAAAAAATTCCATCTCTTTTTTAAGACAATTGATTAAATAAAATTTCAAAGGCATTCTCATCCCTCATCTATCATTTCTTACTTTCTAATTGGTTTATTTTTAATATCTCCTCTCTAATTGGATTGCCTAATCTTGCTGCAATTTCTCCATCTTGGCTTTTCTAGATTCTGGTTTGATATCACTTCCTTTCACTTTAGACTGTTTTTCTCTCTTTTCTCTGCCTGCTGCTGATGCTGATGTTCTGGCATGTTCCAAAGACAACTTTTGCATGCGTGGCCTGTCTAACTTTTATCCTGATTTAACGAAACGGATCCGTACTTCCTATCAGAGTAAGTTCTATAAAGGTTAGGCAAAAGGGTTTTTTATTCCATAATGCTTGAGTTAAATCCATATGTCAGAGCTCAGTAATGTGTTTGTTAAACACATTCAGCATGCATGCAAATTTTTGTTTTGTTATGAAGTGCAACCTAATAATTTACTGAAATTTATTATATTCATGTTTCAAACTGTTATTGTCATGAACCCATTCACTCATGTTATTCAGTGTTTATTTCAAATCATTCAGAACATGTTTTGTTACTCCAAAAGTCATTGTCTTGTTTTGAAGAAGAGCCATGATGTCCATTTATATGCTAAACCTGATATGCAATACCAATACTTTAAGGATTTCTTATTTTGGAAACAGTGTACTTTTCATAGTTTTACATTATAGCCAGGACCATACTATTTGCTTATTAAACAGTTGTATCTCTTGACGATAACAGAATATGCCCTAATTTCTGATGTTTTTACTAAAGCAGGAAACAAAAGCATGTATTTTGATAGTAATTTTAGGTACCAAGCAAAGAAATAAAGGAATTAAGCTTATAGAGACTGTTAACATTTACTGTGACAATAAATTCAAATCTAAAGATGGCTAGAGTAAGCATTTTTAAAGAGTAGCATAGAAGAGATGGAGAGTTAGGGCGTGCAGAATAAATATTTATTTACCAAAAATGTTTATAATTGTTTGTTAAAGTTATGTATAAAACCAGTATCTTAATACAAAAAGATGGCCCTATATTTGTGTGTATTTATACACACAAACATAGATAGACAGATAGACAGACAGACAGACATCCATATAAATGGATGGGACTTTAGATAAGTAGAAGTATAGATATACACACATGTACACAGTGTTTTCATACTCAGATGGGTACATAGATTGTAATCTGATTTTCTTCAGTTTTCACCAGCTGTACTTTCTGATTTATGATAATAAACATGTAATGTCCTTATGGAAGAAGAGGAATCGAAAGCAAGATAAAGAACAGAATTAGGCTCTGAGTTCATCCCAAGTCTATATAATGTAAAGGATAGTGAAGTTGTAAGAAATGCTCAGTAATCTTATGTTCCCTTAAAAATAAAAAGAAGTCAATTATTTAAAAGTTGCATTCAGGGCCTTCTAAGATTCGTGTATTTTGCATTTGTATCTTCTAATGAGTTTTCTACTGCTCTCTAACAAAATAATTCCCATTCATGCCAATCATTTGTATGGAATGTCCCTTTGATTTACTCCTATTATCTCTTCTATTGGAAATACCCTGTTAAATTTTTAAGTCATATGGTAACCATTTCCTGATGCCATGGAGTCCTGTCATGGCAACTTCTTTATTTGAATGCCTGCACTATGTAGGTTGTACAGAGTAAAGTCCACATTGTTTAGTTTGCATTTAGTCTGGGCTCATTTGAATGGATACATTTTTTATGCTAGGCTCTACCTTTTCAAATGCATGACAAGAAGTTGAAGTACATACATAAACAATTTTTGTATCTTCTACACTAGCACAAGTCATGAACTCAGAGAATAAATGATGATGATAGTAGGTTAGAGCATGGCACCCGGCTTTTTTCTGTCATCTGAACAACTAGAAGAATTTTCAGGTCTAACAGATGAGAGAAGAACTAGCTTTTGTAGTTACTAGATTCATTAGAATTGAACTGGATTCATTAGAATTTTGCAAAAAATTAATCGTGATTTCTTTTTAAAGAACATAAAAATGTCAAAATAGAAGTAAAGTCAAATTGTTAGGGGTCAGCCTTTTGCGTAGTGGTTGAAACAATGGTTATGTTCCAAATTAGGTTTGATTTGTGGCTCCAGCACCCGATTACAGCTTGCTATTAACACAGATACTAGGAAGCAGCAATAATGGCTCAAATTGCTGTCTTCTGTTCATGAGTTCCCAGCTACCAGCTTTAGCCCATTCCAGCTCTAGCTGTTACAAGTACTTAGGAAATAACCAGAAATTGGGAGTGCTTGCTTGCTTGCTTGCTCTCTTTCTCTCTCTCTCCATCCTCCCTCCCTCTCTACCTGCCTGCCTCCCTCATATCTCCCTCTGGAGAATAAAGATAGACCTCAGAATCACTTTATATTTTCATCAATCCCAAGATCCTGAAATCAGATTTCCTGAAACCTTCATTTGATGATAAACAGAGTATATTAAGAAAATGGGCTTATTCTTTAATGATTCAAAACGTGTTCTGGAGTTTGCTTTTCAAGATTCGTTTTATGGAGTAGACCTTTAGACTATCGATGAAGATGTCCATATCCTATGCCTGGATTTGATTCTCAGCTCTGATTCCTGTGCCTTGAGAGAAAGTGGTGAAGGCTGAAATGGTTGAGTTTCTACCATCCACATGAGAGACCTACATTGTGCTGGTAGCCTCTGGCTCCAGCCCCAGGCCTGACATACTCCCGACTGTTGTAGGCTTTGGAGGAGTGAAACAATGAATTACAGTTCCCGCTGTCCATCAATCTACCTGTCTGTATTTCCATCTCTATTTTTCTTTGTCAGTGTCTCTCAAATTTAAAAAATGTAAATAAATTTAAGAAGATTACACTTGAACTATTAATTAATTTAGTGACACATTTGTATCACCTAAGTTTTTTTTTAAAGATTTATTTTTATTATTTTTTTATTGGAAAGGCAGATATACAGAGAGGAGAGACAGAGAGGAAGATCTTCTGTCCGATGATTCACTCCCCAAGTGAGCGCACCGGGCCGATACTATGCTGATCCAAAGCCAAGAGCCTCTTCAGGGTCTCCCACGCGGGTGCAGGGTCCCAAAGCTTTGGGCCATCCTTGACTGCTTTCCCAGGCCACAGGCAGGAAGGGAAGCGGGGCTGCTGGGATAGAACCAGCGCCCATATGGGATCCCGGGAGTGCAAGGTGAGGACCTTAACCACTGTGCCACCGCGCTGGGCCCTGTATCACCTAAGTTTACCATTATAGAAATTTTAATTGTGAATTGTTTCCCAACTTTCAGAAAAGCATATCTGCATTTTTTCTAATTGAGGTGACAGAGCCATTTTCTACTAGGTGTTTATTCTGTTTGGAGATTGAGGTAGGCAATCTGGCAGGGTTAAATGATTATAACCTGTTATAACTTCTAAAAACCCACTGAGGTGGATTGATATTTATTTAAAAATTCTTGTAGATGATAAAACTGAAGCTGAGATGCATTAAATTAGTCACGTAAAACCACATACCATAAGAGGAAACCAACCTTATACATATGTAACACTAAAGTGATTCCATATGCTTTCTTCTATGTGTGTCTAAATATTTTGGATACATTAGAAATCAACCTCATTCTATAATCATAAGCCATATTTTTCTTAGTTTTTACCCCATATAAATTAAAAATAATCAAAAATAAAACTAAAATTTTTTTCATAGGTTTAAAATATGAATAGATTGGGCAAATTTCTCTCCAAATGTCCCTTATATGTCAAGAAATTTATCATTATATCACTTATTCACTTGAAGTAATGTTGCATTCTATTTTGAAACTTATGCTTTTTCATTACTGGAAAAGCATTTTCAGTCTGTTCCTAGGCTGATTCTCTTGTTACATTATAGGCTAGATTTTAGACTCCAAAGAGTTTTTTTCTCTGTGATTTTAAATTATCATCTTCAAATCTTTTACTTCATAAATTAATAACATTTTCAACTTGGAACAATGCTTATATATTTTTCAAAATGTGATTTGGAGAAGCAGTTAAATGCTTTGAAAAAGATAGAGAGCGATGACAAGAAAACCTAGATCAAATACTAACTTTCATTTAACTTAGTAACTACTGTACATTTGTAATCTAAGTAAGATAGCTAATCACTCAATTTCTTTTTATATATATAAAGTGAGGGCAATAATCTTTGTTTTTTCTGGAATAATATTTGTAAATGCATAGTTGTAAATATTAGGTATGATTATCCAAATAAAAGATGAAGCCAAGCCAAAGAGAAACTAAATACCTTTTCTAGAATCACAACAAATCAATGCCAGACACAGTTGCCCTACTTTCCCTCCATCTCCCTGCTTGTGGCCTGGGAAAGCAGTTGAGAACAGCCCAAAACCTTGGGACCCTGCACCCACGTGAGCGACCTGGAAGAGGCTGTTGCTTCCTGGCTTTGGACTGGCTCACATCCAGCCATTGTAGCCATGTGAATCAACAGACAGATCTTCCTCTCTCTCTCTTCTCCTCTCTATGTATCTGAATTTCCAATAAAAATAGATGAATCTTAAAAAAAAGAATATTTTAATATTTAAAAGATAATGTGTGACAGTTTGTAGCATATAGTGGAAAATGTATAACACTAATACAAAGTAAATAACAATACTAACATAATAGGGCTATAAATAATTATACTTTTGTAAGTTTCTTCCATCATTAGATATCAACTATGATGAATTATAAATGCATGTTATAATCTAAGTGCTAAAATATTCAGCAAATATGTATTGCCTGAAAGCCTGAAAGGGTAAATAACCCTGACCCCAGATGCAGTGTGGACCCCAGATATTAGTGTGGAAACAATGGTCTTACCCACTTTCCTGTAGCCCTTGACCCTTTGTACCCTAATCAACTAAGTAAGATTATTTTTAAAAGAACAGCAATAAATAAGTACCATTACAGTTCATGAAAAAATGATTTTTTCACAGAAAGAACTGCAGGTTTATTGCATATATTCATATTATTTTCTGCTCCAGAAGAAAATGGTTTAAGTAATTATAAAAAAAGAAAAGAAAATAGATCATGTGTTCTTATAAAACGCCAGAGAGATGAAAAGTGTTTAAAAAATGAACAGGAAATGAAAAGAAATATGGAAGTAATAGACACATCAAAGTCTTTATAAAATTTAAATGGAGCAAACATTCAAAAAACAGTAAAAGAGATTGTGAGACAGGATTTTAAAATAAAAAGCGCAACTTGTTTTTAATAGATGGACTTTATGTAAAGGAGCACAGATAAGTCAAAAGTAAAGAAGAAGAGAATTCCCTGAAAATACTAATTCCAGAAAGCTGATTTGACTATATTGATATTAGATGAAGTGGACATGGAGGACAGCAGACAGAAAGTCTGAATTTATTAAAGTTACTATACATTACATATGTACAAAAATATGTACTTATACATCTCTAAGTAGAAATATATATAAAACAGAAATTGTCAAAATGATATAGACAGATAATGCCCCTTGTTAACTGATAAAGCAAATGAACAAAAATTGTTAAGTCCAAGATTATAAAAAGCTTATAAAACTATCTTAACCAAGTTAGTTTGGCATGGATATCTAAACCATACAATTGAAAATTCACATTACTTTCAAGCATAATACTATTTTTAAAAGTTCTTGGAAAATGGAATTAAAAGGCAAGTTTATTTTGGCAAAAAGTTTCTAAATTCATGCATATTTTTCACCCATTTGTATGAACTTCAAATTTTTTACACTAAAATAAACATATTTTAATTCTACTTACTATAGACTTTAAGTACCCTTGTAAACATATAAAATCCATAAAAACAGATGCACCATAAAACTAGTTATAATGAATCACAAATTGTTGAAATCCAGCAGAATATCATTTACTACAAAAGAAATTAAAAGCAATACTCAAAATGTGTCTGAAAATTTGCCTAATGCTTGGAACTTAACATATGTCTAACTATATCTCAAGGCTTAGAAATTTATATGAGGTCCTTATGAACATTAGAATATTAGAATATGAACATTTAGAATAGTATATGCTTGCAAAAGAAAAAATATCAAATTATTTAAGCTTTTGTAAAATTAAAGATGCAAGAGTAATTAAACAAATAGATGGAAGAAAAGAGTAAAGATCAGCCATCAGTGAGATAGAGGAAAAGCTGATCAACAAAACTAAAACAATTCATCAGAAAGATTACATATAAAACCTGAGTAAGATTGAACAAGAATGAAAGTATGGATAATAAAATTCTAGATATATAAATGGAAATATCCTTATGTGCTCTACGAAATATAATAAATTAAGATTATGAATAAATATGCCTAGAAACTGACAAATTAGATAAAATAAGAAATTCCTTGAAAGATAAAACTTTGTAAAACTAATATCAAATACATTGGAAAATATAATCTTCTGTTTAATTTTTTTGAATTAAAAATTAAATATTCTCAACCAAGAAAAATCTACAATGCTGGATGAATTAGGCAATGATAAATTCAAAGGAAGGATTAATATCAGCTCTACACAAACACTTCCAAGGAAAGGAAAAGCAGGAAAGCCTTTCCAGCTGATTATCAGAGGCCAGCATAATGTTGAAAATCAAAAGTTGACAAAGATAAGATGCAATAAAAAAAGGTAACTCTGACTCAAGAACATAGATGCAAAAATCATAGGTTAAAGTTGACCAAAGGAATATAGATAAATATAAGAAAGATACAATTAACAGAAGTAGACTTATTCTAGGATTCAAAGTTAAAAATCGAATAATAGTATAAAACAACTAATTAAAATAGTGATGATCTCAAAAAAATACAAAAATAGTCTACGATATAGGACACTTATTTAGTACAAAAATCGTTAGCAGAACAGGGACGGAGAAAATCTCAATTGAGTAAATTCCATGCATTGTAGACCGCAATTAACATAACACTATTTCAAAGCATTGAGTGATTTTCCCTAAAATCAATTAACAAAGGAATGAAGTTCATTGTCATTGTTATTCAACATTGTGGTTGATGACCTTATAATGGAAAAAAGCAAATTTTTAAATATGCCTTTTTAAATATGCCTAAATATTAGAAAGTATTAAAAGTGTCAGTGGGTTTAATGGCATGTAAAAAAACCCCAATGGAATCTACACAAAGAGTTACAGAACTGTTCAGCAATTTTAGCAAATATGACAAATATCTGTATATAGGAAAATGCACAATAACATTGAATTAAATCATAACTTTGTTTTGCAAAAAGTAGAAATCCTTGCATAGGTACTTTTAATATAATATTCATTTTCTTTAAACTTTTGAGAATTTTTCATATGAATGCATTTCAGACATTCTTGCACCAAAATTAATTTCATTTTTCCTTGAACTCTTTTACATATCCTTGGATAAAAGCAATTATATTTGTAATTGCTGCAAAAATGTAAAATGAACTTTTTAAAAAAGTATAGACTTTGAGATGATAGCCTGAGGAGCCCTATAGACCCATTTCCTTTCCCACAAAAAAAAGTCAAGATGAGTCTTAATAAATATGAAGTCTCCAGAAAATGAAGAAACAGTTATTCCAGAAAATCTGCAACTTGATTAAAACAAACCAACCAACCAACAAACAAAAACACAGTGACAGTGTTGAACACTTGAGCCACAACCGGTTCAATTCCTCTCCCCCCTCCAGGTTGCCAGCATTTCTCATCCCCTCCAACTCCAAGTTGAAGAGGCCCAATTCCTGGTAAGTTCGATCAAGACCTCTGAGGCTCCTTTCACTTAGCCATTCCCCATTCCTGAGACAGAGCTCCAGTACAGGTGTGGGAAATCAAAAATGCCAGGCCTGGAATGCCTTCACCACCATTTTGTTCTAGCCAAGGTTTCGATTTAGAAAAGATAAGCTAAAATAAATAAAGTCATCAAGCCTGAGTGCCCTCATAACCAATGGAGAATTTATTGGCAATCAAACTAGAGGCAAACTGTTTTATGAAACAATCCTTGAGTGATGGGTAATTCAGCAGTGTGAGAAGCAAGAAAGCACACAGCTAAGCCCTTCTATGATTTAAACAAAACTGAAAGACTGGTCTTAAGGACATCTCACCCCAATCAATCAGATCAAAACGGTGAGCAGTATATCTCATGGGATATTGTCAAAAACAATAGTACAATCACCTAACTATAATCATGGACTGTAATAGCTGTATGTGATGCCAACAGAGGCAACACAACAAACTGCCAACTAGATGCCTCAGCTGTTACATGTAGCAAATCAAGGCATGACAACAGCCATTACAATTATGTTTAAAGAAACTACCAGGCACCCTATTTAAAGACAGTTGTGATAACAGTTTCACATCAAATAGAGAATATTGATCTAGGGTTGAAGTTACAAAAAGAATCAAATAGAAATTCTGGAGTTGAAACAACAAAATTTCATGAAAATAAATATGAAATATAATTATAAATCTGGATTTCAAATTTTTTTGTACTAAAACTGTCTTTTATTTTTATTTCCCATGCATTTTTTGGAGTAACTGCATATGTGAAGAGATACATTCACTAAACTCAACAAATTATAATTGACAGAAATAAGAAAGAACATACTAAAAAAAGTAGATACATTCACTAAACTCAACAAATTATAATTGACAGAAATAAGAAAGAACATACTAGGAAATAACAGAGGAGGAAAAACTAAGACATATCACCTTGAACCTAAAAATATTATCAACAACAAAGCAGGATAAAGAAGAAAAAATAATTTTGAACAGAAAAGAACTTAAACCTTCCCCAATTTAATAAAAATAATTAATACTCACACAGTAAGCTTAATGAACTCCAGTAAGAATAAATGTAAAACTGTCCACACACATCATTATAAATAATCTGAAAGACAAAGACTATGAGAAAATCTAAAATACTAAAAGAAAATTGACTTGTCACATATAAAGGAAGTCTAGTACAATTAACAGCTCATCAGAAACTATGGAGACCAATGGGGAGTGAGATAATATGTTCAGAGTCATCAAGGAAAAACTTAAACCTCAAATCTTATAAAATCTGTCTTTCAAAAATTCAAGTAAAATAGGTATTCCTAGATTTAAAAAAAAATTGCTGCTAGCAGAGCAACTTTCTAAGAAATACTAAAGAAAAATTGGAAGGCTAAAAAGATTCCACATGACAATCTGCATTTAAACAAACAAAGAGCATGTTTAAGATAAGAATGTAATTATGCAAGATAATATAAGTGCTTATTGCCTCCCTTAAATGTTTTTAAAGCAATTTATAAAACAAAATATATGTAATTGTTAACTAGGGGTGTATTATACAGAGAAGTGATACAAATGTTTGGATAGCAAACAGGACATAGGGAAAGCAAAATTGTGCTTGAATAAACAGTAACTTGGCTGCTTTAGGACAATGTTAAATTAGAATGTGAAACTCTAACTTTTTTTTTTAAAGATTTATTTTTATTATTTTTTTTTTATTGGAAAGGCGGATATACAGAGAGGAGAGACAGAGAGGAAGATCTTCTGTCCGATGATTCACTCCCCAAGTGAGCGCAACGGGCCGATACTATGCCGATCCGAAGCCAGGAGCCTCTTCAGGGTCTCCCACACGGGTGCAGGGTCCCAAAGCTTTGGGCCGTCCTTGACTGCTTTCCCAGGCCACAGGCAGGGAGCTGGAAGGGAAGCGGGGCTGCTGGGATTAGAACCGGCGCCCACATGGGATCCCGGGCGTGCAAGGCGAGGACCTTTAACCACTTGCGCCACCTCGCCAGGCCTGAAACTCTAACTTTATTTAAAGATACAAAATTGTGTAAACTGGTAATTAGAACAATGATTTATTGTGTCTGTAGCATATATGTGTGATAAATATATCTGGAAAAGCACAAAGAAGAAATGCAACTATATAAGATAAGATACAACTAAGATAACTTAGATCAGGATTCAGATAAAATGTGTGTGATAAGTCCTGGAGAAAACACCAGAAAAACTCTAGATAATACAGTTAAAGGTTTACTAAAGTGATTTTAAAGGTATTCAAATGTTACACTAGAAAATACTCTTAATATCAAGCAAAAAAAAAAAAACCACACAAAAAGAGCAAAAAAAGGTGAGATAAATAGAAAACTAAAAGGAAAAATGGTAAGTATAATCTGTTAATAGAAATAAGATAGATTATGAAGTAAATAGAGATTTTATAATGATAAAAGCACCACCAGTAAATAAAATATAACAATCATAGACATATTCACTAATAAGGTACAGAATACTTGAAGCAATACCTAATAAAATCAGAGATAAATAAATAAATAATTCAGTAATAATTGCTTGAAATTTTAGTACCCTTCCTAAATTCCTACAATGGATAGAAAAAAAATATATAAATCTTGAAAAATAACATATAAAAGACTTGCAGTGCAGAAAAACTTTAAATGGAGGAAGATACCATGTTTATGGGTTGAAAGGTGAAATACTTCTAATTTTTATTATACCAACCTAGGTGAAGCTATTTTAGAATTTACATGCAATTGCAAAGGACCTAGAATAACTAAATACTTTTGGAAAAGAATAAGAAGATGAAGAAGTTCATTACATGATTTCAAGATGGGCTATAAAATTACATTAATTATGATCTTGTGATAGTCAATAAGATAAAAATAATGATTACAAAACAGGCAGTCCAGAAATAGTCCCACTTATATATGGTAAATAGATTTTTAATCAAGTCACTAGTAAAAATCAATGAAGAATGGAATGACGGAAGAGGGGGAAGCAGGGAAATGTGGTTGCGATGTGCTCTTACCCCAATTGCATGTAATAACCAAAAGTTAACTTGGGACGAATTACATAAAAATGAGATGAAATGTTAAAAGCTTCTGGAATAAAACAAAAAATGTTAACTTCATGATCATGCAGCTGGTGATGATTACTTAGACTGGAGTCAAAAAGAAACAATTAGAGAAAAATAATTATTCAAGTTAATTTTGTGCTTATCAAAGACAGCGTTAAGAAAAAGATAAATTATATGGTATGAAAAATCATTCATAATACCTACTTCTGATTTATTGTTCACAGTACCTATACCTTCCTGAATAGTGTATAAAGAATTGCTACAACTAAATAACAGTGCATGACAAGTAGTTCAATTGAAAAAATTAGACAAATACTTATTCTTTCATGTTTTTTACCTTTGAAATTTTCTACAGAGACTCATTAGTTCTAGGGAAACGTGTTAATAATGGTTTCAAGAAGTAATAAAAGTATTATAAAATATTTAATGTTGGCATTGGATATATTGTAAATTGAACCTTAGAAATGGCTTTAATATTATTAGATCAACATTGATCAGGAAAGCAAGTGAATTCGGAACGAACTAGAGAAAGCAACGGTTTCAATAGACAAGAAACAGAAAATATGTTGTTTTTCAGGTAAAGGAAGCTTAGTTCTTAGAAATCTTTCAATATTTTGATAGAATTCTTTCTAGCTTATACTTTATACTTTCTTGTTGTTAAATATCTTAGTTAACTTCATCTCAGTTGACCTACTAGCTGTATAACCTTGAGAATACTCATGTGAAAGTCCATCTGCCTCTGTTTTTTTATTTGTAGCATGAGTTTAACAATATAGCCTTTCTCACAGCGTTCTTAAATGTGAAAGAGATAAATCATGTAAAGGATTTAGCAGAGTATTATGTAAAAATAATCATTAGTTGTTCTTATTACTGTTACTACAATGAACATGTGTCACATTAGGCATTGAAGAAATTTGACTCAACTTGCAATGATTTCCTCAACATCTTTCAGAGAACTGTAGGTTATTTCCCTCTGTTAAATGGTCCCAGGTTTATTCAGTAGTCATTCTAGTTCTTGTTGTTCGTTGTCTGTTATTCAGTTATTTTTATTAATATTTCTGCTTCCAATAGTATACTTTTCTTTATAACCTGTTGCTTCTAGTTGGTTGTCAAATGAAAAAGCTTTTTAAGTGAATAAACTTTCAAGGAGTAATGGGGGGAGGTGAGTAGGGCATAGCAATTCTGTTGACTAATATTTATTGGCTAAGCGTTAATAAACTTTGTCATGCCCATTTAATATGTTTAAGATAAAGACTCTATTAAAGATAGTTTAGGTTGATGATGTCTATTTCCAGAATAATAGCAGTATTTGCATCAGTAAATATTATAAAATACATGTTTATAACTAGAAAAAATGAAAGTCATAATAGAATTAAAATTCTTTCAAACTAACAGTGAAAGAATAAAACAAACAATAACCTTTGCAGTTGGTGCCACAAGCCCTAGAAGCAACCTAAATGATAGTGCAGGATAACATGGATGAAAAAAAATCTGCACAACCATATGCTGCTTTAGACAACATATACAACAATAGTCTGGTAAAATTATAATAAAACTGAAAAATACCTTTTCCTAGTTTCTTTATTGTATCTTTTCTAAGTTTGGATACAAGAGTGTTTACCATTATGATTACCTATAGTATCCAATACAGTCACATATGCAAGTTTGTACCCTAAGTACATCCTGTTATAGCCTATGTGTTTGGTAGAGTATAAAATTATGATTTTTCAAGGATGCTTTATGATGTTTGTATAATGACAAAGTTGACAATCTGTCATTAAGCACTGAATGACTGTGCTAAAGCATTGTCGGGTCTCTTCAAACATTGCCATACATTAGTTCTGTGACCTGGACTAAATAATTTAAACTCAATTCAAAATTCTCATCTCTAAAATATAAGGATTGATAGGAAGATAACGAATGAATATTAACAAAGAAATTTGTGGCCTTTGGCAATAACTCTCAAATATTTCTGATTATGAGGATTTACATTAAAATGGAAACAATATTAATTCACAAAGTAAAAAGTATCTAAATTTTTTCAACAAGTATAGGGAAAACCAGGGTGAAAAACGTTTTATAAATGTCAAAGGATGCCATCTAATACATGGTAAGGATTACAAAATTCTTATATTCTGTAATGCCTATCCTTGAACTTGTTGGAAAAATCATCCAATAGAAAGAAATATTAGAAATAAGAAAATATGTTACGCTTGTCATAGGAGGGAATTTCATACCATTTACAAATCGTTTTGTATATAATATATATATATAACACTGTATTTTATAAATTTGTAATATTTAATTTATAATACCTCTTTAAAAATACCATGAAAGCCAATGAATGTATCTACTGAAAGTAGAGTAGATTAGTCTTTTAAAAGGCCATTTATTAATCTCTTTTCAGCTAAAACCGGATCATTTATTAAGTTAGCTATTTCATACAAAAAATAATGAAAAAGGAATTTTCTAGTCATACATGTTTAATTACACTGCACACATCAACCAGTTGTTATTTCCTATTGTTTCCTACTTAAACACTTCCAGGATTGTTGCCCTAACATGGACGTGGAAGTAATTTTCATGGGGTTGAGAGGAAGGAAGCATTTTTAATCCTATGAGGATTAAAAACTCAGCATTGGTGCTAGCCATCTCATTTTACTGCTGATTGCATTTTCAGGTTTAACTGAGCTGAATGACAGTCCCGTCCCCCTGGAACTGGAGCGCTGCAAGTCTCCCACTTCAGGTAAATATGAACAGTATTTTTTGTGATAATGGTAATTCTATGTAGTACTCTTGTTTTATTTTACATAACTCTAGTGTCATATTAATAATTTAGTAGTTTTAATTCTGTTTTGGAAGTATAAGTGCAAATATATTTCTTCCAAAAATCAAATAGAGGGGTCTGTACAAGCTCTACCATCCCGTATGGGTACCAGTTCGTATCCTGGCTGTTCTGCTTTCCAGCTAGCTCTCTGCTTGTGCCTGGGAAAGCAGTCGGACAGCCCAAAGCCTTGGGACCCTGCACGCAAGAGGGAGACCTGGAGGAAGATCCTGACTCATGGTTTCATATCTGCTCAGGTCTGACCTTTGCGGAGTGAGCCAGCATTTGGAAGATCATTCTGTCTCTGTAAATCTGTCTTTCAAATTGAAAATATAAAATAAAACTTTTGTTTAAAGTTAAAAAAAAAACCTAGAAAAAACAATTGGAAAGAAACAACTTAAAAATATTTTTGAAAACATATTGCAAATATATACATTTGCTGCAATATATACCCAAAATTAAGATCAGACGCATAAATTCAGTACTTTTATAGACATTTTAATGGGTGATCATTTCATATAATGCTTAATGGGTATCAAATCAGAGTTGTACATAAATGATGCCATCTTATTGTCAGGGCTGAGATAATGGGCAATATTATACTATAGGTGCAGTAGAAAATGGTACTACTCCGCTGTGCCACCATTTGGAGACATTCATATGTATAAACAAAGGAAGAAAGCTTCTGACATAATAGGGAGTACAGTAAAACATCTAGATAAAGCATGCAACATTTTTAACATAAATATTTATTAGAAGAGCAGAGCTAGAAAGACAGGTATTTCACCTGTTGGTTCACTCCATAAATGACCAAATCTGCTGGAGCAGGGCCACAAACCCAAAGCAAACAATTTTTAAAAAAAATATTTAAAATATGAAGATAAATATCTTATAAATAAGATTTATTTTTTTAAGATTTATTTATTTATTGGAAAGTCAGATATACAGAGAGGAGGAGAGACAGAGAGGAAGATCTTCATCCGATGATTCACTTCCCAAGTGAGCGCAACAGCCAATGCTATGCCAATCCGAAGCCAGGATCCAGGAACTTCTGGGTGTCCCACACGGGTGCAGGGTCCCAAAGCTTTGGTCCGTCCTCAACTGCTTTCCCAGGCCACAAGCAGGAAGCTGGATGGGAAGTGGGGCTGCCAGGATTAGAACCGTCGCCCATATGGGATCCCAGGACATTCAAGGCAAGGACTTTAGCCACTAGGCCACGCTGCCAGGCCCTTTAAATAAGATTTATTGAAGAGTCGATGATATGTTAGATTTGTGGTACTAATGAATAATTTATGTATGGTTTTAATTTTTGTTTATATGACAATTTTGGTTATGTCTATACTGAATATATAACAATGAGAAAATTATGAACCATCAAAAGTACTAGGTCTATCTTTGATATTGCATTATAAATATATTAATGGGATATCTAAAAGTTGTTATTTTTCTTATTTCTATTAGTTTTTTACAGGGGATAATGTATATTTATCAATATTTTATGATGTCTTTACAAAGCAATCTAGTGTAATGTTCAACATTTCTTATCTTTATGCCATAATGTCATTAGGTCTTTATCCTGAGAAGTTCAGACTATTTAGAATGTATGTATAGTCATATATTTTTTCTTCAAAATTAATGATCATGCTTTATTGTTTTCACAGATATTTTAAGGGCTCATAAATTTAACCTTTCTTTTGCATTTTCATTAATATTAATCCATTAATTAGCACATACCTAGAATATCTGAAGTATACTTGTAGATATATTTGTTTTCCTTTTCTCCCTTTTATAATTCATTTTTCATTTTTCACTTTATTTTACAGAATCAATCTTCTTAAAAGTTTATTTTGATTATATTTTCCCAGGGTCATAGATAATCAATATAAAATAAATTGAATATTCCATTTCAAATTTGCATTTATTAAATTCTTATTCATAATAGATGAATAATAATACATCCACATGATTCAACACTAAGAGAAAATTTAACTCTTTCACATTAGATCCTACATTTTGCTTCCATTTCCAAAAAAGAAACTTGATTAATTTCTTATTTATTCTTCCAATCTGTGTTTATAAATAATCTACGCACCAAACTTGTATAAACATGTTATAAACCAATTTGTGTTTATAACTGAAAAGATCTACTCTTTTCAGCTTTCTATTTTATGTGCCTAGCATATCAACCTGATTTACCTTAAAGTGTATCTTTGTCTTTCCAGTTCATTATAAAGTACCAACTCGTTCTTTTTTATACTTGTGAGGTATTATTTTGGTGCATGTACTGTAATCCACTTACGCAGGTCACCTGTTAGAGGACACTTTGTTACCAGTATTCTGGCATTATAAACAATTCTGCAGTGACTAACCTCATATATGCCTTATTTTAAATGTGTGTAAGTATCAGGATAAATTTCTGAAATTAGAGTTGATATCAGGGAGTATCTGCCTTTCTAATAATTGGACAAACTCAAATTCTCTTGAAGATTTACCAAAGTTTTATATTCTGGAAATGGTATGGAAATTTTTTACCGTTTTTTCTAATTTTTGTGTTTAATAGGTAAAAAGGAAATGTGGAAGTTATTGTTTATCTTTTACAAAAGTGGTGTTTAACATTATTTCCTAAGAGCCATTTTCCTAAGAGCCATGGAAATATTTTTTGTGAAACTTCAATGTATAAATTTCACCAATTTTATCTAAAATTGTCTTCTTACTTTCAATATATGCAATTTGTTCATTAAGGAGGTCACTACTTTGTTACGTGAGATCTAATGTATTCTCAAGTTTAACTTTTAATCTTGTTTCTGATTTCTTTTTCCTTTAGTAGATTTTGACGTTCTTTTTGCTCATCAATTTAAATAATTGGTGCCATTTTTAGATGTTTCTTCAAAATCCCCCTAATAAATAATTTACCCTCCAAATATTCCTTTTACATGTATTCTTTCTCTCTAAGCAAAGTGTCTTCAGAGAAATTTTGCAAACATCCAAAGTTTTAATTTCTAGTCCAAAATATTAGGTCTTACTTTGTTTTAACATTGAAATCACTATTTTGTCTTTATTCTGTTTTTACTTCATTTTCATCTTCAAATTTTAATGATATTTGCTCAATCAATTTGCATTTATTATTTCTTACATATTGAAATTCAGTTGCTTATTTTTCCTTTGAAATAATATTAAATAATCACAGTTTTCATAAATTATATAAGTTTATATTTAATGGGCAATTTGTTAGACCATACTTAAGGTAAATATGTAGGCAAATAAGTTACTTAAGGGAAAAAATAGTGATAGCTATAATCTTATGTTATTGAAATCTTTCATTTCCATAGCTTTGATCTGTCAAGGATGGAGAACTGGTGAATTAAAATATACCAATGTATTTTTGACTCATTTTATTTTTATCTCCTGTATTTTTATTTTTAAGAAAATTTGGGTGCTTTATTTTATGTTTTGATATCCAAAAAACTAATCTATATTTTTGTTTCCCATTTGATTTTTCTTTTTTGTTTCCATGTAGTTTGCATTGTAAAACAAAAATTGAAAAATAATGACAGTTTTCATACAGCCCTAACTCCATGTTCTGTTAGCATCTCATGTTTGCATATTTATTGCAGCTAATTCAACACACTCAAGTACTCCCTTTTTTGACCAGAGCTGTTTTTGTACCTCCTACCTCTTCAAACCTCTATCAATCAACATTCTGGGATTGTTGTTTTAGCTCTTATATATAAGGAAATATTCAGCTCTTGCCTTTCTATGTTTGGCTGATTTTACTCAACATGATATCCTCCAGTTCTATGTATTTTGTTGCAAATTATATAATTTTAATCTTTTCATGGCTGGATATTACTCGATCATGTAAATGTGTTTGTGTGTCACATTTTCTTGATCCATTCACCTAATAATGGACACTTCAGTTGATTTCAGATTTTAGTTGTTGATAACGATGCTGCTACATGATGGAGCAGGTGTCTGTTTGATGCAGTGTGTTTGAATCTTTTGGATATATCCAGTAGTGGGATTCCTTAATCATGTACAGTTCTATTTCTAATGTATGTACGTATTAAAAAACCTCCATATTCTTTTCTACAGTAACTGCACTAATTCAACCAAAAGTCTGTAAGAGTTTCCTTTTATCTACATCTTCTGCATTTGTCACTTTCTTTTTTTAGATAATAGCCACTGTGACAGGAGTGAGATATTATCTCATTCTGGTTTTGATTTGTGTTTCCATAATGACTAGCAATATTGAGCATTTTCATACTTTTGGGTGGGAGTGCTTTTAAATTTTTTTCTTTTAAAAGCTATCTGTGCAGATCTCTTGGGTTTGTTGTTGTCACTGAGTTTTTTTTGAGTTGACAGTATATTATGTGTATTAATCCTTTGTTGGATAAGTACCTTACAATATTTTCTCTCATTCTGTTAGCTATCTCTAGTTTGATCTAATTTCATTTGTCAAGCTTTGTTTTTGTTGCCTGCACTTTTGGTATCTTAAATAAGAAGTCTTCACCTAAAGAAATGTCTTAAAGTGTCTCCCCTGTTTTCTTCTAGCAGTTTGATACATTAGGTCTTATATTTAGGTCTTTGATCCATTTTAAATTGACTTTTGAATTTGGTGACAGGTAAAGGTCTAATTGAATTCTTCTACAATATATGATTAGTTATGGCAACAACAGTTATCAGTAAGAATATCCTTTTTCCAGTGTATTTTGTTGGCAACTTTCATTCAAAATAAATAGTTGCCTTATGATATATTTGGCTAGAATCTGATAGGCTAAGACACTCAGGTTTCTGGTTCTGCAGTGAACTGAACTCTGTGACCTTGAGAAAATCACTTAATCTCTTGAATCTTCAATAATTTCTTTCTGTAAAATGAGTAAAACACCTATGTCCTAGGGTTATTATGTGGATTCATTATTGGTAATGACTAAAGCATTTAAGCTTCTTAAGGATGTGTATACATATATATGTGTGTGTATATATATATATATATAGTGCTATATACACAATACATAATGCTGTATCTATATCGATACAAATATATGTAAAAGTTGGTTTATTTGTGAAAAAAATTAGTTGGATTCATTTCTGGACTGTCTTTTGTTTCAATGACCTATGCGTTTTTTTAAATTCCAGTCCTATCCTTTTTAAAACTAACGTGGTTTTGTACTGTACTTTGAAATTTGGTAATTTGAGGTCTCCCACTTAATTTTTAAAAGTTGCTTAAATTTTTATTAATTTAAAGAGAGCAGTTTTTGTGTTTCAAAGGTACAGTTCTAAGATAACCATATTTACCTCCATTCATTCTTTCCTGTCTCAACTTTCTCTTCTTTCTTCCTTTTTATTTCTTTAAGTTTTACAAAAAAACAAACAAACAAACAAACAAACAAAAAAACGAATCAGTCTATTGTATAACCACAGGCTTACTTCACTACTAAACATAATATTCCACAAATAAAAATAGACAGCAGTTCTACAGGAATATAAAAATGGGTTCAAAAGAATATTCATGTAACTGTTTATGAAGGGCTATAGTACTGTAATATTATGGGGGAAATCAGTGAGAGGAGAATTGGAGAGGGGACAGGGGAAACTCCAGAAGCTATGGCACCACATTGTGAAATAATAAGAACATGCAAATCACAAGATGTCTGTTTCATTCTATATATTTATTATATTCTATTTTAGCTACTACATATTAGATAAAATATATTTGTTTCTTTGGGGACTGACTGTTGCAAAAGAAACATTCTTTTTGTGGTTGAGTAATATTCCATAGTGTACACATACCATGGTTTGTTTTCCTAAAAGATTTATTTCATTTACTGGAAATGCAGAGTTACTGAGAGAGAGGAAAATACAGATACAGACTTTCCATCTGCTGGCTGACTCCCCAGCTGGCTATAGTGGCCAGGACTGGGTCAGGCCAATGCCAGTGCCAGAAAGCAGGAGTTTCGTCTGAGTCTTCCCACGTGGGTGCAGGGGTCCAAGCATTGAACCATCTTGTGCTGCTTTCTCGGGTGCATTACCAGGGAACTGTATTGTAAGTGGACCAGTGAAGATGCGAACAAGTAGTCATATAAGATCCCGGCATCGCAGGTGGTGGCTTCACCTATTTTGTCCCAATGCTATCTCCTCCTCCCCAATATTTTGATCTAATCATCAAGTGGTGGAAATCTTGGTTGATGAATTGAGCTGTAGTAAACAAAGGGTACAATTAATTTATATGCTTATGTCATTGATTTTGTTTGGGTAAAATTCCAGCAGTGGAATGGCTTGATAATATGATAGATCTATTTTCAGATTGCTGAGGAATCTTCATACCATCTTTGATATTGGTGTACTGGTTTACAATCCACTAATGGTGTTTTATGGTATCTTTTCCCTACATCCTCACCAACATTTATTGTGTTTTTGACTTTTGAATAATGACCTTTCTAACTGGAGTGAGGTGAAACTTCATTCTGCTTTTCATTTGCAGTTCCATGGTTGGCTAGTGACCCTGAGAAGTTTTTCACGTGTTTGACAGCCATTTGTATTTCATCAATTGAAAAAAATGTTTGTTCATATTCTTTGCCCATTTTTGAACTGCATTTTTGTTTGCTATTGTTGAATTTGTGAGCTCTTTATCAGGTGCATGGCTTGCAAATATTTTCTCCCATTCTGTGCCTGATTCTTCACTTTCTTGATGGTTTGCTGTGCAGTGCAAAAGCATCTTAGCTTGCTGTGTTGACATTTGAATATTTCTGCCTGTTCTTCTGGTCTTTTTTCAAGTAGTCTTTCCCTATGCCAGGGTCTTGCAATGTTTCCCCAATATTTTCCTCTATTAGTGTGATGGTATAAGATCATACATTTAGATATTTGATCAATTGTGAGTTGCCTTTTGGGTAAGGTGTAGGGTAGAGGTCTTGTTTCATACTTCTGCATGCATACATCCAATTTTTCCAACACTGTTTGTTACAGAGACTGTTCTTTCTCCAGGAATGTATTTTAGCTTGCTTTTCAAAAATTAGTTGGTTGTAATTATTTGGCTAATTTTGGGATTTCTGCTGTTTCACTGGTCTAAATGTCTACAATGTGCCATTACCAGGCTGTTTTAATTATGACTGCCCTATAGTATGTCTTAAATCCTGGTATTGAAATACCTTCAAATTTATTGTTGCTGTTTTGACTATTCAAGGTCTCCTGTGTTTCTGTTTGAATTTTAAAACTTTTTTTTAGTTCTGAGAAGAATATCCTTAATATTTTGATTGAAACCACATTATATCTGTAAATTGCTTCAAGGACTATTGATATTTTGATTATATTAACTTTTAAAAATCAATGAACATTGATTATTTTTTGCATCTTTTTATGGTTTTCTATTTTCGTTATAGAAATATTTCACATCCTTAGTTACATTTGTTTCAAGGTATTTGAATTCTTTAAATATTTTGTTGCTATTGTAAATGGTACTGAGTTAAAAATTTCTTTTTCCACTATGGCATTGTTTGTACATACAGAAGCAACTGATTTTTTTTATTGATTTTATATCCTACAACTTTACAAATTTCAGAAGTCTCTTAATGACATCTTTCATTACTTCTATATTTTAGCATCATGTCATCTGCAGCTTGATTATTTTTCCTCAGAATTCCTTTTACCTCCCTGGGACTTTTGTGTTTCCATATGAATTTTGGAATTATTTTATTCTAATTTGATAAAGAATACAAGTAGAAAAAAGATTTTCTGTCTGTTAGTTCAATACCCAAATATCTACAAAAGTCAGGGCTGGGCCAAACCAAAGTCAGAAACCTGGGACTCCACCTGAACCTCCCAGGTGAATGACAGGATCCTGAGTAGTTTGGCCATCTTCTGTTTTTTGCAGTCACAATAGCAGGGAGCTAGACTAGAAGAGCAGCCAGACTCAAACTAGTATTCCCTCATGGCATGCCAGCATTACAAGTCATTGCTTAACCGGCTGTTCCATGACCCCTGAGTTATAATTCTGGGTATTTTCCTTCTCTACCTAATTCTGGAGGAATTTTAATCACAAAGGAATGTTGGGTATTACCAAATTCTTTCTCTGTCCCCATTGAGATGTTTCTTTCTTGTTCCTTCTGTTGATGTGATTTGTAAATCTTATTGGTTTGTGAATGTTGAACCACCCTGACATTGCTTGCGTGAGTTTCACTAGATCATGGTTTTTGTGGAGAATTTTTACATTTTCTGTTCATCAAGACATGTTGGACTTTGGTTTTCTTTTTGTTATGTGTCTGAATTTGGTATCAGAGTGCTGGTGTTCTCATAGAGAGTCTGACCTTGTTCCACCTCTTTCAGTTTGGGGACTAGTATAAAAATCATTAAGTCTTTAAGTGTGTTTAGGTGGTGTGTTTTTTAAGTTCTCTTCAACCCCCTTTTCTTGTTCTGGGTCTGTTCAGATTATCTGTATATTCTTGATTTATTTTTAGAGGCTATATGTATCCAGGAATTTAACTATTTCTTCAAAATATTTTAATTTATCATATTTTGTAGTAATTTCTTATGATATTTTATATTTCGATGGTATTCATTTATTTTATTTTTTCTAAAACCAAATTTTTGAAGCTCTTGTTGTTTTTTTCCTCCAAGGAAGACACAGAAGACTTAATGTACATTTTTATACAGTGTCATTTGGAATAGAAATTGTTGACTGCCATAAGATTAATCTCTAGCTTGAGAACTAACTATGGCAATTGTTGTGTTTGTATCTTGATATCAACTCCCTTTTAATGAATGCATACAATTTAAGAGTAGATTCAGCTCTTGCCTTCTCTCTCTCCTATGATTTGGCACAGTGGTTTCCAAACTAAAGCTTATATCAGAATCAGAAGAATCTGTTTTAATGAATATGGCTACATGCCAGAAAGTTTAATTGAGTTGGATTTGATGCACCTAAAATGATGCATTTCCAGTAAATTCCCAATGGTTTCTGGTGCTTCATGTCTCTGGACTATTTGAGAAATATTGTTCTATAAAGCTTTTATATCATACTTTATAGTAATGACTTCCTGTGTCATAGCTCTTTGTGTACTATATGATGTCATCTCCAAAGAGGGTGAGCAATCGCTAACAACATTAAGTCTTAGTATCACTGACTGTGGACAGAATCACAAGCCTAAAAACAGTTCATTTTCTTTGGACAGAGTTGAAAACTCACTTTGTCTTCAACTGTAGAGTTGTCTTCCCCCAAAAGTATGCATGTTTCTAAGATATCTGCTTGAAAGTACCTTTTTTTTCTTACCTAATCCTTTTTCTTCTAATTTAGCTAGTACGTTTGCCCCTGATTCTGCTTTTATAGCCATCTATTGTCTTGATTAATACTATCCACAATTTATGTGTTCGTTATACTATCAAGTTTAAGTGAAGCATAGGATGATAAAAAGATTTATGTTTATTAAAACATCACAACATTTGTTATCACAAACTTCTGAGAAAGAAATACTCTATTGCTCTCAGGTCTGGATTAGAGTTAGATAACCTATTAATTTGAAAAAATTTATAGTAATAATCACCTTTTAAATTTTGAAAAGCATGTTATCTATATCTAAGTATATATAATAATACACACTCATATAAAATGAAACTAAGGATATGGAAAATTAGATGCTCTTCAGAAAGTCCTTATGGAAGGATATTGAGTAAAATAGCTGTGAATAGGTTCATAATAATGAAGCATTAAAATATTATTTCTCAAAATATGTCATCCTGTTAAATATCAGTATCATCTGCAACACTTATTAAAATAGATTTTTGCTGCTCTGAAAATATCTGGGAATGGTCACTGTCATGTGAAAGCAAGTCAGTTCTTTACAGCTGAAGAGTTTAGAACTGAGAAAAACTAGTAAATAATAGAGGAAAGTGGTTTTGGATGAAATAAAATCTCATAGCAACTATAGCATGTAAAAATTGAATTTTTTTATGCCTTTTAACGTTTCTATCACAGAATTAGCTAAGCTAAATGAATGACATATATTTGTTTTGAGCAGAATTTTGCACTAGATGACCTTTTCTGTGCGGTCTGCTAAGCTAGTGAGTCATGAAACATTTCTATTTCTATTTACTCCTATTGGCTTAATATTGACATCAAAGTGTCACATATGCTTTAGCTTGGATAGCAGTGAAAATGAAGAAATTTGGAGCCCATTCCCATGGGCCATTGCAAAAACTAACAAGCATTATTTTCATTCAAAACACTTCCAGGACTACTTGCTCATTTCCCTCTCTTGCCTTGCTCATGGAAACCAAATTTTGCAAATGTGTTACATAATATACTTTAAACTGAAACATACTCTATGCTCACCTTTCCTGTTAAAGATTCAATCTGCAAGCATTCACCATATGTTCTTCCCCAATGCTTTAAGTTTCGGGAATTGGGGATATATTCTTGAGGGATGGCTCTAGGTTTCAAGTAGGAAGTAGGATACAGGAAGCTAACAAGATAAGTAAAAAACTGGGAATAGGGCAGAGCAATTCTTGAAATGTGTAGATTTCAGAACTGGAGTAAATTATATACTCCATACATAAGATGGGACATGTAAAATGCTTGACTTTGTGAATTGGCCTCTTTTAAAAGAATCTTTCTAACGTATTGGCCTCTTTTGAAATAATCTTTGTAATACCTTGTAAGGAATCAATACCATGGGGGAGGGCTGTTTAAATACAAGATAGATGCAAAAGGGACAAACTCAAGTCCTTATATATAATGAATTATTTCATGTCTAAATATTACTTGAAAATTTATTTTAAGGGCTAAATGTCCCACCACCTGAATCTATATAAATTCTACAATACAGTTGTTAACAATTTCTTCTGAAACACAATTATGGCAGTTTTATTTTTACTATATTTTATCTAAGTAGCATCATTTTTATTTACGTGTTTAATTACAATCCCAGATTATTGAAATGTGATTTGGTTGCTTATTCTTCTGGAATTATTTTAATGTGTTTTCAAGGGAATAACCTTCTACTACTATGATTTATTATTATCCTCATAGTGTAATACTTTCATGTTTTTTATTGTAAGTAGATAAGAATGGCAAATTATAATCAGCAAACTATAGCCCATGAATCAGTTACAGTTTGCCATTTCTTTTGGTGTGACTTACAAATTTAATAGTAACTTTTTAATTTTTTAATTATTTAAAAGATGAAAAGATAGATAGTCCTTTGGGACACAGGGACAACATGTTTACGTTTATATTTAAGTTTTATGAGAGCTGTTATTTAAATGTTACCAATCATATCCAAACTGAAACATCAGAGATCACACCAACTCTGCTATTTGACAGAAGAATTTAAGCTACATGATAATGGAGAGATTTTTCTTGAAGTTTTAGGAAGATAATTGCAATTCAGAAAAATTTTACATTTTTTTTGTTTTAAATACTGCATTCTGTTTTATCATCCAATATCAGTTTCTTGAAATAACTTTCATATTTGAAAGAAAATCACTAAATTATAAATTGTCAATTGACAGAAAGGGTTTCTAAAAGTTTTTCCTAATGCATTTTTTTCAATGCTAGTTAAATATTTTATGAAGCATCAAATGTAAAAATTTACTAATAAGTAGTGGCAAAATCTTTTAATCATTATTTTCCTCATATATGTAAGCTTTCTTCTAACTTATAATTAATGTAGTAAGGTTCATTTAAAAATATTTTGTATTTTTAAAATGATCTTATGTACTTAATTCAACATCAGAGGATTGCATATTAATGTCATTTTGTTTAGCATGTGTATGTAGAAGTTCCTTTAACTGCATCAAATAGTTTTTTCTTACTATTTCCATGAAAAATGTTGACAAAGTTGATGAGTTTTTATGCTTTCCATTGTTATTTGTGATGAGTATATACATTTATTGCTCTGGCTTAATCTATTAGTTTTGTCTGAAATTAATTTTTCAATCCAATGAAATAAAAATTGCATCTCACACTGCATGTGAAAGAAAGACTGTAAAGACATTCTTAACCATATATTGTGAAAACAATTGCTTTCCTCATTTGTTTACATAATTTTGCATAATATTTGCATAATATTTCCTGCTGAATAATGGATTGACATTAAAATATTTCTGCTTTCATACAAGCTCCTAAATAGTTGTTCATTGGGATTTTAGTGCTTATTCTGCAAAGCAAACCGTTTCCCCGCACTCCTCTTTGATTTCGTGTACTTAACAACTGCCTTTTTCTGCCTTCTTCTGTTGTTTCAGTGAAAGGATCAAGAAAGTTAAGTCTGCCAACAGATCTTAAAGCTGATCTTGGTACTGTAGGCAAAAGCCAACAATTTTCAGTTTTCTTACATCCATTGGGTGAATATTGTTACCAATCAATCCATGAATAACACAGTTTCCCAAGATGACAATATATGATAGTTTTACAAAGAAAAAAGGCTCTCTTAAAAACCACCATACAGTTTTGTTGGCAGCATTCAGCATTTTGTTTGTTAACAATCGTTTATAGAAAATTATGTTTATACGTCATTACAGACTCAGGAATCTAATGTTTTACTGGTTTTCTTTGTGTCATGAAAATATTTCAAAATGTTGAGTAGTTACATCATGTAGACCCTATGTGACTGTGATCATTTAAATAGGCATGGTTTTCTGAAGTCACTGTTCCTATTTTGTAAATAGATATTGTTTATGATCAACGCTTGTTTTAATGAATGAACAAAAGTCTTACAAAGGAAACAGCCTTTTCCATTTTTTTAGGTAAGTTATAGAAAATATGATTCATTTTTAGTTTTTTACTCATGGTCACAGTGTAATTCATATATCTATGAAATGAAAGAAGGCCTTATCAAATTCCTTCATAAATTATTCTCGTTCCGCAATTGTTGTCTGTTAGTTTCAGTATGAGTTGATTTCTCCTTGTTAAAAAATATTGGATTGCCTTATTTTCAAATCTTTTTTTTTTAATTTATATGTTTTTGTTTGTTTTTTGATACAATTTAGTTGGCACTGGGCTCTCCCTTCCCCCTCCCCCAAGTTCTCTCTCCTCCTCTCTCTTCTCCCCTCCAGGTTCATAATGTGTGTCCTTTGTGAATTTTCCCAAGTCCATCATGTTTCCACTGGAGTGTCTCCCAACCATGTAGGAGACTGTCATTTTGTTGTGGGTTCATTCTTGTATCCTGGGGCCCTAATGTAGGTACAATGAGGACTAGATCTTTGTTGTTTATGGGCAGTACCAATAACAGTGATAAAGGGGACATTGACCATCTCAGGTGATTATAAACAATCAGCCTCTTATGGATGGTTGATTAATGAATTACATCACAAGTTCTTGTGACATAGAGTAAGATTCACATATAATATCTCTAGATTTGACATCATATTATCTTATATTAGAGCAAACATATGATATCTGACCTTTTGGGATTGGCTCATTTCCCTTAGCATAATAGTCTCATATTTCATTTTTTAAATTGCCGAGTAGTATTCCATAGTGTAGATGAACCACAGTTTCTTTATCCAGTCCTCTGTTGATGGGCATTTAGGTTGCTTCCATGTTCTTGCGATTGTTGATTGTGCTGCAATAAACATTGGGGTGCATGTTGCTTTGTCATGTAACAAGTCTTTTGGATATATTCCTAGATGCTATTTTCAATTTCTTTACCCTAATTCTAAGCCCCAACATTTAATCATGCTGATGTTAAAATAACAAAAATGCACTAATTTTTTGCATAATTCTTCAGATTTTAAAATTAATTTCTTATTAGATATTGAGCATCTATACCCCAAAAGCTAAAATTATAAAACAAAAAGTAGTGGATTCTTGAACATTTCAGATTTCAGATATTCAGATTAGTGTTTCAAAATGGATACAGTCTATGCAAATAATCCTAAAAAATATGAAACATTTCTGTTTTCAAGAATTAGATGAAGGAGACTCAAGTTGTATTTGTTTTTCTGAATTCTTTATGTTGTTGTCAGTCTTTGCAATCCTTTTTTCCCTGCACATCGGAAGGAGACTATGTTGCTAATAAATAATGTACTCAAGATTAGAATTTACTGTTGATCGTGGCTTCAGAGTTTACAGAGCATGTTCATAGTCTCATCTCATTTTTCCTAAATAATTATTGTAACACATCATTGTATGACATTTAAGATATAATTATATGTGATATATTAAATAGAATATAGTGTTTAAAACGTGTTTTTTTGTTTGAAAAATAAACAACGAACCCCCATCTGTTAGTTTACAACCTAGATACCCACAGCCAAGTAGAAGCTCAAGCTGGGAGCCTGCTATGTAGTTCAAATCTTCTGGTTGAGTGTCACAAACCCAACTACTTGAGTCATTGCCACTGTTTCCCAAGGAAGCTAGAGTCGGGAACCATGATTGAGAATCGAACCCAATTGTTCCAGTGTGAATGGTTAGCTGTCATAACCATCGTCTGAACTACTCATCCAAATACTCCAGCATCTATAATATTTCTAAATGAAAAGCACTAACTTATTAGTTACTGTCATTAATTAAATATTAAAAATTAAATTAAGTATATCAGTTATTTTGTAGGCATAACTGTTGTGTGATAACCCAAAAGTATAGTTTTATACACTGACCATCTATTATCTTTCACTGTCATATAATTTGTAAATAATTATCTAAAATAAGGTAGATGATCTCACATAACAAATCCTCAAAAATCAATGAAGAATTCAAACCTGCTTAATGCCCCTCAAAAATTAGCTAAACTAGAATGTAACTGTAATCTATATGACTGTGCATTTCTACTGTTTTATTTCAGATAATATAGAACGGTGTAAAGAAAGTTAATGAGCACAAATATGTTTAAATTTTTGCCATATCCATTTTATGCATAAATTTTATATATACACATTTGCTAGTATCTTAGAAGTATAGATATTTCCTAGATGTGGGATTTATGGTCAAGATTATGAAGTTTAGAAAAAAGGATATATTATATAAGGGGTGTAATTCAGTGAAGATGACTAACACTTATATCCCAAATAATATCATCTACACATTTTTACCCTCCCTTTTTTCCTCAAATGAGAGGAAACATGGAATTTGTCATTCTGTTTCTAGCTTATTTAACTCAACATGATGAGTTTTGTTGCAAATGTCAAGGTTTCATTCTTGTTTATGACTGAGAATATTCCATCATATCTATGCCATATTTTTCTTTATCCAATCAGTCCCTTTGGATATATTTCCCAAAGTGGGATAGCTGAGTCATATGGTACATCCAACTGTAGCTTTTTGAGAAAACTCCATTCAGTTTTCCAATGTACTAATTTGTAGTAACAGATGTACTAATTTGCATTTCTACAAACAGGGTATTAGATTCTCTTTTTTTCTATATCAACATTATTCAACATTTATCATTTTTATTTTTGGTTAATAATGATTCTAATTGGAGTGAAATGTTGCCTCATTTTGGTTTTTATGTACTTTTCCCTGATGACTTTGGCATTTTTTTATATATTGTCTATTTTATCTTTTTGAAAAATATTTGTTTATATCCTTTGTCCATTTCTTAACCAGATTCTTTGTTTTATAATTTCTTGAGCTCTTTATATTTTATGGATACTAGTCCTTTCTCAGATACATATTTTCAAATATTTTCTGCTATTCTGTTATCTCTTCACTCTATACTCTTTTCTCTTTTTTTTTTTTTTTTTTTTTGCTGTTGTTGATTTTTTTTTAATGATGCAATTTCATAGGCTCAGGGATTTCCACTTCTTCTTCCCCTTTCTCCCTGCCCTGCCCTGCTGATTTCACCTGTAATATTACAATAGTATAGTCCTGCAACAACAGACACAAGTCAGTCATTCTGCTTTTTAAGTGGATCTTGACACTCTGTTATTTTATTTGCAAAACAACAAAGTGTCAAGACCCTATTTTGTTTTAATTTTGTTGGCTGTGGCTTTTAGGATATTCAAAAAGCTGTTGCCTATCAGTATCTTAGGGTTTTTACCCCATGTTTTCCTCTAGTAGTTTCAGTGTTTGATTAGATTTTTGTTCCATTTTGAATTTATATGTGCATTGGGTATAATATAAAGGTCTTGTTTCAAAGTTCTACATGTAGAAATCTAATCTTTTCAACACAAACTTTATTTAAGAGATTGTTCCTTCTCTGGGGGAAGTTTTTAACACATTCATCAATAAGTTGTCTGTAAATACATTAATTTATTTCTGAGGTTTTTATTCTGGTGCGTTTATCCTTTCATCGATGTCATGTTCTTTCGGTTTGAATAGCTCTAGAGTATGTCTACACCTCTAGTACCGTGATGCTTCTAGCTTTAGTATCATTGTTCAAGATGGCTTTGGTTATTTGGGATAGCTTGTGTTTCATATGAAAATGAGGGCTGTTCTTGGTTCTATGAAGAATGTTATTGGTATTTTGACAGGGGTTGAATTGGATCTAAATTGCTTTGGCTAATTTGAGCTTTTTATATTAATTGTTCCTCTCCTTGAGCATAGATGTATTTTTACTGTTGCTTGTCTTCAATTTTTTCCTTTTGTGTTTTGTAAATTTTACTTTATTTCACTTCTTAAATTAATTTATTTTAAGGTATTTCATTTTGTAACCACTGTGAAATTGTTCTAAGTTCTTTTCCAGCTGGGTGATTGTTGAAAGAACTTTTTTGTGCTATTGCATCTTCTCCAAATTTTCTGTGTTCTCTTGACAGATAGTATCTTGGTGGAATCTTTTGGTTCACCCATATATATCGAATTATGTCATCAACAAATAAGGATAATTAGACTTTCTTTTTCAATTTGTACACCATTTGATTCTTTTTCCTCATGGCTCTGGCTCAAATTTCGAGAACTGAAGTAGATTAGAGTGGAGACATTGGACCTCCTTGTTTGGTTCCAGATTTTAGTGAAAATGCTTCCAACTTTTCCCCATTTAGTGTGATATCAGCTGCAGACTTTATTTCATGGAAAATTCCTTCAAACCTAATTTGTTCAAGGATTCTAGCATTAAAAAGTATTGTATTTTTTCAGTTTCTTCTGTGTCTGTTGAGAAATTGCATGGTTTTTATCCTTCATTCTATTGTGACATGCTATTTTATTGAGTTGCACATGTTAAACCATCGCTGTATCCAGGATGAATGCCACTTGATCAGAGTAGATGTATCAGTTGATGATATTTTGTTTAAGATTATTGTGATTTAGTTCTCTGCTGTGTTATTGTATCTGTGTCTGCTTTTGGAATTGAGGCAATTATGGTCTCATAAGTTTGAAAGGGTATCCTCCCTTTCAGTTGTTTCATTTAGTTTGAAGAGTTGCTATCGTTTCTTCTTCAAATGATTGATGAAGCAGCTGGTGATGTGGCATATCAAGTTATGCTGCTTCTTGTGACAGTGGAATCCTATATCAAAGCGCCAGTTTGAGTTCCAGTGGTGCTGCTTCCAATAATATGTCCTTATGGAACTGGATTGATTATGGCCCAAGAACTTGAAGGCTTGAAACTCACATGAGAGGCTTGAATGGAGTTTAGGGCTTAGGATTATTTAAAAAAATTAATTGGAAAGTCAAATATATAGAGAGGAGGAGAGACAGGAAGATCTTCCATCCCCTGATGTACTCTGCAAGTGGCCGCTACAGCTGGAGCTGAGACAATGAGAAGACAGGTGCCAGGAACCAGGAGCTTCTTTTGGGTCACCCAAGTAGGTACAGGGTCCCAAGGGCTTGGGAATTCCTTGACTGCTTTTCAAAGCCACAAGCAGGGAGCTGGATCAGAAGCAGCACGGCCAGGAATAGAACTCTCAGTCTGACTCTAAAATTAAAAAAAAAAAAAGAAGGAAAAGTCATCAGTGAAATATTCATACCCTGAGCATTTGTTTACTGGGAGACTATTTCATTTTTTTCAATTCTTTTAATTTGATCATCTTTACATAGGTGATTAGGGCACAAAGGGTCGAGGGCTACAGGAAAGTAGATAAGACCATTGTTTCCACATTAATATTATTTTTTCTATTTTCTGTATCTGAACTATTGGGAGAGACAAAGGCAGAAGGCCCATCCAGCCTCCCACCCATTCCATGTCCACAATGTAAGGCATGCTCCAAGGGTCTTGCTCAAGCAGTTTTGATAGTTCGACAGTTCTGAATTGCTCCCAGTCTCGCCATTCTATGCATGATGAAATCTCTTCAGAATCCACTGGCTGACATAGTCTATTCATGGTTGGAGTTCTGAGATCAGCAGTTCAGTTGGAGGGATCCCCAAAGAAACTTCGTCTGGGGTGATCCCCAGACCTGATTCTTGTATGTGTTTGTTTGCCAGGACAGGGTCCAGCAGAGTCCATAGCCGCAATCAGCTTATGCACATGCTGGTGGTTGCAATAGCTGGGTCAGTTTTGTTTCTCACCCTATCTTCCACACGAACCAATGGGTGTTGCAGTCAAGCCTGATTCTGTCCACTTCACACTTGGCCTTCACGCAAACCAGTGGGAGCTGCAACCTAGTTAGGGTGACTCCCAGTAACTGCCTGCCCCTTACCCTGGTTCTCATGCTTGCCAGTATGTACCGCAGACTTGTTCAGTCTGTCCCACATCCCATTTAGCTCTTATGCATATCACTGAGCATTGAAGCTTCATTCAACCCAACCAGCCCTACTGTGCAGCCCACACACATGCTAGCAGGTGCAGTTTTGTATAGCCATGCCTACCCCAGTCCTGGTTTTCATGCTCACCAGTGGGAGTGGTAACCCAAGAGGGAGGTGCCCACTATTTCCCTACTGGACCACTCCCACTCCTGGATCATGCACTCTCCAGGTGGTTCTGCAGTTTAACTTGACAGAATTAGCCCCCAGTGCCAGCATTTGCCAGCTGATGCTGCGGCAGAGCCCAACCAACCCTTGCCCTCTCTGATTTATGCTTGCTTGCAGCAGTAGGAACAATCAGCCCAGCCTGGCTTTTCCCCAATCTAGCTCACATGAGGCCCACAGGTGCTGCAGTCCTGCCTAATCTGGTCTGCCCCCATCTCAACTCATGCTCCCCAGTGGCAATGGTGGTCCAAGAGGGGAGCCCTCCACATTCCCCCTCACAGCTTTGTCCCCTCCCCCGATGGTTCTCACATGTGCTGGTTGGGTGATGAGGTCCAGTCTGACATGGCCTGCCTCTCCTCAACTTTTACCAGTGGCTGCTGCAGCCTGACCCAGCCTGGCCCACCCCTAATTCCAGATGACACTGGTGAAGGTTACAGCTTGGCTCAACACAGCAGGTGCCCAGTCCCAGCCGTAATGTGTACTAGCTTGTGTTGCAACCAATCCTAGTCTGACCCACACTGTTCTGGTACTCAGATTCACCAGCAGGTGATGTGAATGGGTTCAGCCTGGCCTGTCCTGACTTGTGCCAAATGTGTGCTGCTGGGTACCTTTCCCTGGTCTGATCTGGGCTGCTCTCTATTGTGGTTGTTGTGCTCATCTGCAGGGACTATGTCCCAACAGAGGAGTTTCCCAAGTTCCTCCATCAGAACCTCTCCCATCACCAGATCTTGTGCATACCAGTGAGTCAATGGGTAGCTCTACTTAGTCCACCTCCTGTCCTGGCAGTAACAGTGGTCTTTCCTGACTGGTCTTCAACCCATTCCAGTTCTTACTGTTGGATGTTTCAGCCCAGCCAAGGCTCATCCATACCCAGACATGGCTCACACATGGCTCAGTAGTGGCAGAGACCTAGCTAGGTCTGTCCTACATCTACCCTAGTTCTCATGAGCACCAGATGGTGCTAGAGTGTAGCTTGGATCAGTGCACCCAGCCCCAGTTCACACTTGTAACAAGGGATGTCGTAGCCATATCCAGATCAGAATGCAGACCCACTCTGGCCCCATACTCACCAGTGGGAACTTCAAACCAGCAAGGGTGTACCCTCATAGCTGCACTACCTGGCCTATTCCCAGCCCTATATTACGCATATGCCATTGTTTGCCCTGTCGTGGTTGGCTTAATCCATTACCTGATTTGACCTTTGTCTCAAATGCTATTGCCTAGCCTCCCTGGCTCATGCAGACTTATTGGTGTAAGAGCCTAGCTTGGCATGACTGGTGTTCCAGCCTGATTTCTATTCTTCCTGGTAAGCTAAGGTTTGCTTCTCCTGTCTGCTCATCCTCCTTCCAATTGCAGCTCGGCCCGCCCCACCTCCTGTTTAAGGAGGCACATTCAGGTGCTGCTGCCTTGACGTGCCAAGACTGTTGTAGGTTCCTTTACCCATAAGTGATGGCAGTTTCCATTGTCACACCTAGCTCAACTCATCACCACCCCAACTCTTGAGCTAACCAGCGGGACTTGTATTTCCACAGAGTTTGGCTCACTGATTCCCCCCACAGAATCTGCCTCTGGACCTGGTTCTCTCGTGGCTGGTTAGTGTCTTGACTCTACAAAGTGTGACCAGTCCACTGTTCCACCACTCAGTCAGGTACTGGGACCTAGCCCTGCCAGACAGGCCCCCAAGCATAGCTTTCATGTGGACTAGTGTGTGGTAGTCAGTGATGCTATATGCTAACAGCCCATTTTGGGATTCCCATGTGGACTGGTGATCAATCTGGCCCAAGCAGATCTTATGGACTCTTCCCTCCAAACCACCAGGTCTCAGTCCCTTTGCTTGCCAGCAAGTTCCATGACCCCATTGCTGGAAGTCACACAGGATTCATCCCTTCCCTACACTCACAAAGTCTTATCGATATATGTTCCTAGACAGTAATTACATACCCTAAAAATGCTAGAGTTTGCCAACAGGCTGCCAGTAGGCAGAGCCTGGCGCCCAATGGACACACTGTCCACCCAAAGTCAAGTCTAGGACTCGGTCACCGTGTGGTAGCAGTGACCTTGGCCTGAGTCCCAAGCATTGGGGTCTGTCCTGGCTTAGGCAACCCCTACAGCTGCCATGCTGCAAAGTGCTGTTTTCACCCTAGTCCCATTAGGAGAGTATTTCTTTTTTGTTGTTGTTGTTATTAACATTGTATTATGTGATACAGTTTTATAGGTACTGGGGATTCCCCCACCCCATCCACATCCCTCCCCCCATAGTGGATTCCTCCACCTTGCTGCATAACCACAGTTCAAGTTCAGTTGAGATTCCTTTATTGCAAGCATATACCTAGCATAAAGTCCAGCATCTTATTGTCCATGTAAGTTCAGTGGCCTCTTGGGGAGACCTTCTCTGGTCTGAAGGTAGAGCTAACAGAGTAAAGTTCCGGTCAGTTAAAATCCCCAACAAAACATCAGCATCAATATACAACGTTATGGAATTAATTGACATAGTATTGAGTAAACAATATGTTAAAAATAATGCAAGTTCAATTCTTCAAAACATCTGGGTTGAGACAGTATCAATGACAGGTTCAAAAAATAACAAACCACCAAGCAAAAATTACAGGTTAAATCAAGGCAAACATGTGGTATCTAACCTTTTGGGCTTCACTCATTTCCCTTAACATTATAGTTTCCAGTTGGGCCCATTTAGCCACAAAGAACTGCCTTTTGTTTTTTTTAATAGCTGAGTAGCATTCCATGGAGTAGATGAACCAAAGCTTTCTTATCCAATTTTCTGCTGATGGACATTTCAGTTGCTTCCATGTTTTTGCAATTATTGATTGTGCTGCTATGAACATAGGGGTGCATGTTGGTTTGGATAGGTGAAACAGGTGTTTTGGATATATTCCTAGGAGTGCTATTGCTGGGTCATATGGTATGCAGATTTTGAGTTGTTTGAGTGTTCTCCAGACTGATTTCCATAAAGGTTGTACCAACCTGCAGCTCCACCAGCAGTGGAGTAGGGTTCCCTTTTCCCCACATCCTCGCCAACAAGTGTCGTTGGTGTTCTTGTTTATGTGGGCCAATCTTACTGGTGTTAGGTGGTACCTCATCGATGTCTTAATTTGGATTTCCCTTATTGCCAGGGAACTGGAGCATTTTTTCATATGTTTGTTTGCCATTTGGGCTTGTTCCTTTGTGAAATGTTTGCCCATTTCCCGAGCCCATTTCTTGAGTGGCTTGTTTGTTTTGGTTTTTTGGTTGTTTTGGAGTTCTTTGTATATTCTGGAGATTAGCCCACTATCTCCTACATAGTGTGTGAAGATCTTCTCCCATTCTGTGGGTTGCTTTTTTACTTTGCTGATTGTATTTCTTAATGATTGATTCAATCTCAGCCGTGGTTATTTATCTGTTCAGGTTTTCTGTTTTGTGAAATCTGTCTGTTTCTTCTGGATTTTCAGTTTTTTGGCCTATAGTTACTCATAATAGTTCCTAGTGATTCTTATTTCTCTAGTGTTTGTGATAAAATCTAAGTTTTCATCTCATTTTATTGAATGTAGTTAATTGTTTCACACACAAAAAAAAGAAATAGATCTTCATTCCACTAAACTTTTGTTTTCTTTTAATTTATATTTTACTTATTTCTTCCCTAACTATACTATTTCTTTTCTTAATTTTGGGTTTTTTTTCCCTAGGCCTGTAAGATGTATTGTTAAACTATTTATGTGGTACTTTTCCTTTATATATATAAGCAACTCACTGGTACATAATTTCCTCTCTCTTTTTTTTTTTTTAGTAATTTCCTCTTAATGCTCCTTTTTCTCATAACTTTCCAATTTTCTCTTAACATTCCTTTTTAATTTTTTATTCATATAAAAAAACAGATGTCATGTGTTTCATAGGTATAATTTCAAAAGAGACCAATACTGTCCTCACTGGCCCTCTCCTTCCCACTTTCCTTCTTGCTTTTTCCTTTTTTTACAAGCACATATTTCACATTTCTTTTACAAACATATATTTTAATCTATTCTGTAATTTCAGGCTTTAAAAATGTATCTGAATGAAGCAGACATCTTGTTGTGATTATTACTCTTCCCCTGTTTATTATATTCCTGAGGAATGGTTATCTTCCTTTTATTAGTTGAATATGGTCAGTGGTGAGTAATAATCCTATAATTGCACTTAGTAGTTAGCTGGTGAATTGAAAGAGCCATAGAAAGAAGAGAAATTATATTAATTTTACCTTTCATGAAAGGAAATCAATTGATAATATGCATAGATGATCATTAAAAATAGTTTAAAATAACCACATAAATATTACAATACCCCAAACCTTAAGAAGTATTCAAAAATAAGAAAATATATAAAACACCAAAAAAAAAGAATATGTAATCTGCTGTAAAAGTGGCAGAACTGGTCATAGCGTATTCATATAGACTAAGCAGAATTCAGATACCCACTCAGAGCTTGTCTCAGCTCCAGCTTTCCCCCTTGGAAAATCCCAAGAATTTTATATCTGCAGCAGTTTTTTTCTAAAGCCGGTAACTTGCCATACTTGAAACAAGGATTATGCTCAGGTTATCATTGTTGCCAATAATCATGAAGTGCTCATCTATAAAAACAATGAGAGCCAGTGTGTGATATTTCGTGATCTCTAAGAGTATTTCACAGTTATTGTCTGGGCTCCCAACTGTGACTATACAATTATTATTTGCAGGTGCCATTATTATTTGCCATTTTTTGGTGTGTGAATTAGAATGAAATTACTGTGGAAAGAGAGTATGATTCATTTCTATTTGTTACTTGAGTGTGAAAATGTTACAGGCTAAGCAAGCAAATGAAAGGCCATGGAGAGCTGGCATCCAAAGGTTTTGCTGTCAGCATAATCATACAACTTTAAATGCAGAGTGATTCTCTGTGCACTAAAAAAAGTGGATGAAACATCAATCAGTATGCTATGGGACAGCAAGATCTGCTGATGTCAGAGTTTGGTGGTGCTGCAGATTGGATCCCGGATTCAATTTGTCTTCTAATGGGAAGTCTCTAACCTCGGTCAGCTAGGCTATGACCATATCCATTGCTGATGCTTCAAACACTGCACAAGTTTCAACTCTCAAAACAGTTCGTGTCACTCTGTGTATACGATTTGTCTCAGAGAAATGTATTGTTTTAGCTAGTATGGCTACTGCCCAGTGCTGTTTAACTACCTTGATCTCCAAAATAAACAGTCTTTAATCTCCAAAATAAACAGTCCAGAACAGAGCATTCAGCATAATGTCAGCCATGGAGCAGTTTCCCCACATAGGCCCAGTGACAACCAAGAGCAACATAGCTTCCAACTCTACTAGTATGGAATCATTCACATGCCCATCTGTGAGATGGAAAAGCAAGATTAAAACAAATGTTGAACTAGAGGAATTGATTTATGACAATTTAGAATGTCAAGATCTTAGAACCATTAAGTCCAAGACCTTCAGATACTACTACCCTGATGACCTCCATGACATACCATGACAAACTGCAGTTGACTGTAGCCCTGTTATTTATGTCATGGTAGAGAAAGCCAGCCACAGGGAAACACTGAAAACATGCTGTGCAAATATCATTTTTGTTTTACATAAATGTAATTGCTGGACATGTTGCATTTTAAAAGCAGCAGTCTGTTCCACATTAACTAATTTTTGCAGTTTCATTCCATTCTTGACTAAGGCTTATTTTTAAGCAGTTTGCTCTGATAAATTGAAACACTCAGAGGAGGAAAGTGTTAAATAATCTTCTAGAAAAATTAATTAAATATGAATTGTTTTATAGTGACAAAGTTGAGATGAAAAAGCTCTGTCATGTCAATAAATATAAGAAAAAAGGAGCTTAAAACATGCATTACAAACTAGAGAAACAAAGTAATTCAAAGGTAAGTATAACATGTTGGGCAATCCTAGGAAAAATAAAGGGAAATTTGTTCATTCCAATTAGTATAATCATAATGAAAAATAGTATGGAGGTTCCTGAAAAACTAAAAACAGAACTACCATATGACCCAGCAATCCCATTTCTGGCTGGTTAACCAAAGAAGTTGAATCAGAATCTTGACAAGATAGATCTACTTCCATATTCATTGCAGCATTATTAGTAATACCCAAGCTATGGAATCCACTTGTCTATGGATGGATAAATTTAAAAAGAAGTTGTATACCAAATGAATTTTTAAAATTTAGAAAAATTGAATGTAAGGATTAAAAACAGATTGATTTCTCAGCAAAAGCTCCATCAATTTCAAGGCATTGCTTTCTGACAATAGCAGTACCCTGGCAGCCAACTTCCTTTTGGGCAGGAGGATCCCAAAATCTGTGAGGGAAGCAGGTTGTGTGCCACAATGAGAAACCACCAGCCACACAGACTGAGAAATTCCAAGTGGTCTCTTTAATGCTGAAGAAAGCTTGGGATTTATTTCTCTGTCCTGAAGCAGGTTCAGTCTCTCTAAGTGTTGGTCTTCATATCTGTGAACTGAGAAGTCCTGTCTGTCCCATGAGATAATTGCAAAGATAAACAATACATAATGAATGCTTCGTAAACCCAACAGTTCAGAGAAAATGTTAGCTGTTTGGTTAGAAGTTGTAGTATCATGAAAGGTTTTTAGACAGTAGGAATTTCCAGGAGGTAAGCTCCTCGTGGACCCCTGTGTTGCTACGGCTCACCTCCCGAGGCTTGGATGTTGTCCAGATAAGCACAGCAGCTCTCTGAGGTTTTGTTCATCATTCAGAGGTCAATGGCTCTTTCTCTGGAAAACTCTGTATACAATAAAGGCAACTGTACTGTAAGTGGTACAGTTTTATTAACTAAGGCAGATACATGTATATGTATATGTGTACATACATATGTATATTACCCCTTCACCATTAATGTGTATGTCCGCTATACAGTATGAATCAGGATAAAGAGAAAAGAAGGTATGATCTTCATAATTTTGCCACTCAACCATCAAAAACAACATATAATGTGGCCTTCCAGTCGTTTTTAGTATAGTCAGATGTTGATAACAAAAATGTGTCTTAACCATTTTAAGCGTATGATACAGAAACATTAAGTACATTTACTATATTGAACAACCACATCTACTACCCATTTCCAGAACTTTTTCATAATCCCCAGTACAACTTCTGTATCTGTTGTTAATAATCCTGCCACCACCACCACCAAGTGTTTGGCAACCGTTCATTTGTTTTCTGTCTCTGGAGAAGCAGTGAACCCAGAAGCAAAGTTTTTGGAATGCAAAGTTTATGGGAAGTTCTTTCTAACCAGTGTACCCAGTTTGGCATGCTTTTACTCCAAAGGGTTGCTGTTGTCTTATTCTTGTTAAGTTATTAGGTCATTAGTTCCAGCTATTGCCTCCAGTGTTCTTATTTATGAACCTTAATTTGATTGACACAGAGGAATGGGACTTTCAATTTCAGCTTTCCCCGTGACTAACTCATGGGATACTTCTGCTTTTCTAGCAGGGATTACTGAGCTATACATCAATATGGAAGATGACTGGTTCCAAAAGGCATACCATCTGTGTGAATTTTGTGTACTTCCTGAACTCTACAAAATGTGATTTCAAAGTTTCTACTCTTTCAAGTATTTTAGCTGACTCTGTATCCCACTGTTTACAGAGTGAGAACATCTGGATTAGAATCCTGTGTCCGTGATTATTACTTATGTGACAAGTTTTCCAGACTTTCATTCTGAACTTCATTTTCCTCATCTGCAGTATTCATAATGAAAGCACGAGTGTTGCATAGTTTTTATGAAGATTAAATAAGATATTGTGTATATAATTCCCAGAATTTAAATAGTCAATGTATGTTAAATCTAATTTTTTAAAATTGGTCTCAACACATGTTTACATGGTGAAAACTAATTTTTATCTTTTTAACAGTTTCCAAGGGAATCATGGAAGTATGGTTTAAGGTTTTTAAACTTTTAAATAGAGAGGCTGTAACGGAGTAACTCTTAGGTGTTAGTTCCAATTTCTCAATGTAGCCATTAAGCATGATTATTTCCCATATAACTCTATTCTTTTAATGACCAAGGGTGCATATTTCAACAACCATTCTGCATATTGTATAAATGCAAGGTGATCTTCAAATTCAATTTAGTGCATTGCCAAGTTTTGTAAGGTCTATCAAAACAATTAAGCTCACAAGCTTCAAATGAAATGAACAGTACTACTGCCTTTGACATAAACAGCTTTATACTCTGCAATGACAATAATAACATTTTTGTTCAGAATCTGCCATATGCTGACATTTACTTTCACATGTGGCATGTTGTCTCTCACACATAAATGTGTCACAAGAATCCCATAAGGTAGGTAATATTCTAAATTTATAGAAGGAGAAACTAAAGCATGAAAACTTTAGTAAATTATACAGTTGGTAATTGGTAGAACTGTGACTTGAATACAATCCAGTTCTAAAGATAGCATTCTTATTTTACCACTCTAATCTGCTCAGTAAGCTACTTCCCTTCTGCATTTTAAACTCTAAGCTCTTAAAGGACTTCTAAAACTTACATAAATTGTTGTATGCTTAAATTATGAAGCAAGCAGTCCAATATGATAACTTGTTTCATAATGTCATCAGATGAAAAATACATAGTAGAGATTAAAATTATAAACTGTTAACTAATCAAATGATAATTAAACAGACTTAATATTTCTTGAAGTTTTGGCTAACTATTGAAATCACTAAATTTGAGAATAAAGAGGTGCTTCAAAAAGTTTGTGGAAAATGAAATTTTGGCCAAATTTTTTGAAATTTGTGTGTGTACATATGTACAACATATATATTGTAATAAACATTTTCTGTCTCACCACCCAGATGGCTATAACAATCAGGGTTGGGTCAGGCTCAAGCCAGGAGCCAGAAGCTTCACCTGGTTCTCATCAATTGCATGGTAGGGGTCCCAGCACTGGGGCTATCTTCCACTGCCTTCCCCAGGTCACTAGCAGGATGCTGAATCTGCAGTGGAGGAGTCAGGACTGAAACTGGCTTCCATATGGAATGCTGACATGGCAGACAATGGCTTCACTTGCTATGCCGCAAAGCCAGTCCCAACAATGTACATTTTCTGTGGACTTTTTGAAGACACCATCATAGTTTTGAAATAAATTCTTGGTCCTCTTAATTTGTTAACCAACACATGTAGATTCCTTTACCAAGATTTAACTGTGATATTTATACTGCCTTCCTCCTCTTGGTATAGACCATGTAAATGGACATTGCACAAGTCCAACTTCTCAGAGCTGCAGTTCTGGAAAACGTCTTTCTAGTGCTGATGTTTCTAAAGTTAATCGCTGGGGTCCTGGAAGACCACCATTTCGAAAGGCACAGTCAGCTGCTTGCATGGAGATACCTTTACCAGTTACAACAGAAGGTAGGTTAAACACATCCACTGTTATAAATACAAACAAAAATGGTGTTCCATCATAATGGGAGTTGAGAGGTAAGGGATGAAATTCACATGTGAAAGATATAAACAAATACTACACAATGAGTAAGAGTTTGCTGGCATAGTCAGCATGACCCCAAATCCATTCCTGACTATACTTTTTTCCTCATCTCTAAAACTGGAATGGCTGTTTATGGTAGGCTCCTCTTGCCTGCTACACAACATGACATCAATGCTTCTGTCCATTCTCTGCATTACAGTAATATTTAATAGTTATTAAACTTAATAGTAAACCTTTCAGTGTCACTAAATGTATGTAATTATTCAATGTCTTGCAACCTTAGTTTCCTTAACTGTCCAATGTGACCCAAAAAAAAACATACATTAAATCTTAAAGTTTGCGATCTTCATTTAGATGTTTTCACTTTTTTGTCTTCAGACATTTATTAATAGGCTCTCAGGACCTTAGCAAATGTGTGATAATTATTACAGTAAAATTTTTGTCAATATTTATGTAAAGATGATATTAATACAAAAATAACAGATTCCATGCAGTTTATGGATATAATTCTAAGAATATAATACCACTACACCCCTCCCTTTCTTGCTGTATTTTTTAATTTTTGAGGTAACATTTTTAACTTCCATTATGGTTAAAAGCTTAATGCTCTGCTAAATAAAGACTTTAAAAACTAAAAACTAAGAAGACCATAATTCAGCAGGAATGTAAGCAAAGCTGTAAACAGTAATTAAATAAAAGAATGTCTATTGTACCCAAATTCAGTAAATTTTAAAATAATCACAGCTTATTAAAACCATTAATTTGACAAAACTATTTGCATCAATACTGATATACACAGGAACTCCTCTTTTTTGATTTAATTTTTTTCTTCTTCAATTTTGTGTCTCATATGAAAATGAACAGGCAGTGTTTGTTTTTTTATAACCAGACTATTTAACTCATAATGTCCTCCAGTAAAATCTATTGGGATGTCAATTGTAGAATTTCATTCATTTTAATAGCTGAATAATATTATATGCAATATGAAACATTTTATTTAATAATCATTTGATGATAGAACATTGATTGATTCCAAATTTTGGCTATTGAGAGTAGTACCACCACAAACATGTGGTACATGTATCCCTTTGATAGCGTGTTTTCATGTCTTTCGGATGTACTCCAAGCAATGGGATTACTGGATCCTATGTAAGTCTGTAGTTTTTTGTTGTTTTGTTTGCAAAACTTCCACACTGTTTTCCTCAGTGACTTGTAATTTAATGTTCTCACCAACAATGAGCAGGAGTTTCCTTTTCTCCACATCCTTTCTAATTTTGTTACTTTCTTTCCTTTGCATAATAGCCATTCTGACAGGGGTAAGGTAATATTTCATTATGTTTGATTTGGATTTCTCTGATGGCTAGTCATGTTAAGCATTTTTTCATATATTGATTGACCATCAATATTTCTTTTGAATCCTGTCTACTGAGGTCCTTTGCCCATTTCTTAAATCGATTAGTTGATTTTTGTTATGAAGATATTTGAGTTCCTAATATATTCCAGATATTAATCCTTTGTCATATAAGTACTTGTAAATATTTTTCCCATTTTGTTGGGCATCTCTTTATGATTTCCTTTACTATGCAGAAGCTTTTGAACTTTTGAGTTTAATGAAATCCCACTTGTCTAGTTTTTGCTTTTATTGCCTGTGTTTTGGGGATCTTAGTCAAGAAATAGTTACCTACACCAATGACTTTAAGTGCTTTCCCTACATTTTATTCCATCAAGTTCATTGTCTCAACTCCCTCTTGAGCTGATTTCTGTAGTATGGATCTATTTTCTACATATTTTGGCCAGCACTATTTAATGAATAGATTTCGTTTCTGTGCTGAATAGTCCAGGTACTTTAATCATTGATCGGTTGGCTATGTGTACATGGACTGGTTTGGGGGCTCTCTGTACTGCTCTTGTGGTCTTTGTATTTTTGTCAGTCCATGCTGCATTAATTGCTATAGCTTGGTAGTACGCAGGATAGTCTTGGCTGTTACAGGCCACCTGTGAAGATACCATATGAATTTTAGTGTATTTTTTCTCATGTTTTAGAGAATGTCATTGGATTTGTGACAGATACACATTGAATCTGTAATTGCTTTAGTAGTATAGATGTTTTGATGATAGTAATTTTTCCAATATGTAGGCAAGGAATAACTTTCAATTTTTTGTGTGTATCCTTGGCTATTTCTTTCATCAGTGTTTTATCATTTTTATCACAGAAATATTTGAATTAATTGGTAAATTTATTCCTAATTATTTGATTTTTGTGGCTATTGTGAGTGGGATTTCTTAATTTCTTTTTAAGTTCAGCACTTCTGTATAAAAATACATTGTTTTTACATGTTGATTTTGTAATCTGAAACTTTACTGAACTAGCTTATCAGTTCTAACAGCTTTTTGGTGGAGTGTTTGTTTAGGATTTCCCATTTACAGCATCATGTCATCTGCAAACATGAACAAATGAATTGTCTTTGTCCTTGGCAACTTTGACACCCTTTATTTCCTTCTCCTCCCTGATTGTTGTTGCTAAAATTCCCAGTGCTAACCGAATGAGAGTTGTAAAATTGGGTATCTTTGTCTTGGTCCAAATCTGAGGGGAAATGTGTTCAGCATGATATTGACTGCTTTTTGTCATATACAGCTTTTATAGTTCTGAGGTATGCTAATTCTGAGGTATGCTAATTCTGAGGTATGCTAATTCTGAGGTATACCTAATTTGTGGTATAGAGCAACTCATTGATTTCCTCCCTTTTCTGTCTGTATTCTTTGTATCACAGTGAGTTTCCTTGCAATTCTGATTGTGAATTCTGTATCTGGCGTTTCAGATTTCTTTCAGATAAAGGTCTAATTCTGAAGAATTATTTTCTTTTGGAGGCTTCAAATTACCTTACTCCTTTGTTTCCTGTTTCCCTATATTTATATCTGGCAAAATAGACTCTTCTTTATGAAGTAGTCTGTACTGGAAAACAATTTATGGTGTAGATACAATGGAGGCAATCACTTGGCCTGTTGTTTGGCTTGGTTCCAGGTGAGCCAAGACTTACGTCCTGAGTGATTTCTTTTGCTTTAATTAATTCCAACTGTATCTATAAGTGACACAGTGATCTTGTCTGCCAGAGTCTATAGATGTAAAAGTCTGACTTGAGGCAAATGTGGACTTCCTACAGTGTGTATCCTCAGTCCATAGAGAAACTGTCAGAGACACTAGGGGTTATGATAGCCAGGGACCTTGTTCACAATGCTAAGGGGCATATAGGAGGCTATCCCTGTATCCCAGGTTCTGCTAGGAGAGTGCAACTGCTGCTCAGGCTGTAATACATAGGCTCAGTACTGGCAGATATGAACAAAACCCTGCTCCAGATCCACAGGGTGACTATATGGTATCCAGGGGTTTTTTGCACTGGCAGATATGGATCCAGAGGCAAAATGTGAGCATGTTCTTCTCAAGGTAACACCAAGTAGATTACAGTGGATTTTAGGAAATTACTACTGAGTATTACAGTCTTCATGTTGCAAGATTCAGTGGGTTCATTGCTCAGCTTTCTCAGGATGGAAGCCTGACACTGGGAATAATGTGAACCACTTGTCTGAAGCAGAGAAATGTAATAGAACCCTCAAGGTACCACAAATGTATAAAAATTACTCCAAAGATAATGAAACCAATATGAGCAGTCGCAGTATTGCAAGACACAGACAAAGTTGCCCTCATTTTCTCGTAAAGTATGCAAGATGTTGTTGGGGTTTGTGCCCAGGGCACCTAGTCCTGGGGAGCTAGGAAGCTCACAGGGAAATTCCTTAAATCAGGTCAGAATTTTATGGACTGATGTTGGTACTAGCCCCAAGAAACTAAAGGAACACCCCCACACACCCCCAGATTATCCAAAGTGAGTGAGCACAACTTAGGGGCTTCTGTCAAAACTCCTGCAGTTGTAGGAAGCCACAATCTGATCTCTGTCCCACGAAGCATCCTGACTTTGGCCCTAGAGACTTCTGGTAGCAGCAGAACAGAATATGTGTTCTGTCAGGGTAAGGAAGGAGAATAAGACAATGTGGCTTCCCTTTTTGAAACCAAGCAATTGGCTTGGTTCAGAGTCAGGCACCAGTTGGTTCCCAAGGCTGGAGCTGAAGTCAGTGACAGACTGTGGACTGCTCCCTCAGGTAAAGATGTCAGGCACAGGGCCCACAGCAGCTTCCTGCTATCTGACTTGGGAAGGTGGTGCCTCCCAATGGACAGCTGACTGCATGCCGTGGTCAGCCACAGAAGTGTGTCTGTACTCTGCTCTGTTCTGTCACTTCACTGAAAATGTCTACCGGTCAGGCTCCTGGAAACGTCCTTCCTTTGGTTTGTTCATGTCCCTCTGTGGCTGTAGTCAGTGCATCTTCTCACTATTCAGCCATCTTGGACATTCAGTCTGGATGTTTGTATATGGAATGAAATTGAGAGCAGGGAATGAAGTATAAAAACCAGAATCTAGAAATTTTTCCACAGGAAAAATGGAGAAATTGTGTAACTCTGCTGCTACCATCGTGTTCACCGAGAACATTAGGGAGGGGACAGTGTTGCAATGCAGCACATTAAGCTGCAGCTGCTTTCTCCCTTAGCCCGCACATCACTTCCTGTCCAGCTCCCTGCTAATGTGACAGGGAAAACATCAGAAAATAACCCAAATACTTGTTTTCCTTAATATGACAATCTCATGAGCAATCTGGATGGAGTTCTAGGCTCCTGGTTTCATGTAGGCCAGCCCTTGCCCGGGCCTTTGTGGCCAGTTGGAGTGTGAAACAGAATGAAAGATTCATTCTCGATCTCTCTCTCTCTCTCATTCTGCTTTTCAATGAATAAAGTAAATCTTGAGGAAAAAGTTTTAGGTATTTTTGTTTAGTAATTCTATGCTTTACTGCCTTTTTAAAAATTTGATGATCTGTATTTCCTCCAAAAGAAGTTGTAAATTTATTTTCAGTTTTTTCAATTTCTTTAACATTATGCTATTAACACTGGTTCCTGGACATAAAGACAACAATCTTATCTCATTTGCATATGAGTGTAAACCTTGAATGTTGATAAATTATGAAAGGGAAAATTTTGGAGACATGTATTGACTAAAATTGTTATAACAGAAGCAGTACATAGGAGTTAGAGAAGAAACATAATCTTAATCACCTTAATAAAACATGTAATTTGGGGTTTTAGATATGTGTGCCTCTAATTTGTTCTGAATTCTAAGAAAATAAATCTGTTTCAAATCTGTACAGTATATTTGATCTTCCTTTGTATCTGAGTTCTATAACAAATAATTATTTTTGTATCTTTGATCATGGACAAAAAGGAGAAATTTGTCCTGTAACTTTAAATTGTTTATTTAAGAAAGCGAGCACTATGATCTGCTCATGTGTACCCAAGTGCCCACAATGGCCCCCAGCAAGGGCTGAAGCCAGGAACTAATAGCATGGTCCCAGTCAATGAGAATAGTGCAATCCAAAGCTCCCTATTGGCTCTGAGTTTAGATTCAAAGTAGGTGGCTTGGAAGATTATATTTGCATTTTGCCTTTGATTTTACCTTTAATTTTTATGAAGGTAATTATAAGAGATATACAATGTGTTTGCCACAGTAGAGTGCAGTATGGATTAGTCCTTCCATGTCAGTGTTCACAACAATGTTGATAAATGGGAAATGCCAGGAGAACATTAGGAATACTTGCAACAGTTGAGAGACAGGAAAAGACATACTCTTAAAACAATATCAGAAACAATTGTAACCTTGACTGTTTAGATTATATTGTTTTTCTAGATTGAAGTTCAACCAACATGTGAAGTCATGTAGAGATAAAAACTATAACCTGGATCTTTGGAAACTCACATTCTAATTCTAGTGCTTACTAGGTTTATGATTTATATGTTTGAACTTTAGACTCTCCATTATAAAAAAAAAAAAAACTGATGACCTACCTTCCAGGTCAATTAACAAAGAATAAAACATAATTTTGGCGTTCATGTATTAAGTCTAATATTGATTTGCTGTGGAAAAACCTATGATAACTCTTATTTTTTCTTAATTTCCATAGAAACCCGTGAAAATTCCTATAATCGTTCCAGGAGCTCTAGTATCTCCAGTATTGACAAAGATTCTAAGGAAGCCATCACAGCGTTATACTTCATGGAATCCTTTGCACGGAAAAACGACTCCAGCATCTCCCCTTGTCTGTTTGTTGGAACTAGTCTGGGAATGGTGTTAATCATATCCCTAAACCTGCCAATAGCAGATGAACAAAGGTTTACAGAACCAGTCATGGTATTGCCAAGTGGTAAGAATTGTTTTTATTTACTCCATTGTTACTCTTTCAAACTTGGATAAAAATGTCTTTTGAAATGTAAATTTGTGTTGATTTGGGACAGAGGTTCTGAGAGAAGTTTTCTGTGTAACACAGTATTCAGAATCTCATTAATCATACACTGCCTTAACATTTGCCACATTGTAATTTACCTTTCATTTGGGGTAGAGGAATACAACCTCTCCTATGATGGTGAAATGTGGCATTGGCAACCCAATTAATGCTATGAGAAATACATTTCTTAAAAGCACTTAAGGACACCCTAATGTAAAAATTAAATCTAATTTTAGTAAGTTTAAACTTTTTCCAAAATTCTATGCTGGATCAGAGCCTATGAGTGCTTTAATGTCATTATTGAAAGATTCAGCTAACCTAAGGTGGATGGCTTATTATTTTATTGATATAAAGGCATTAAAATTTATTTACTATACAATACAGTTTCAGAAACATAGTGATATCTTCCCCCTGCGCTCCCTCCTGCCCATGTTCCCAACCCACCTTCCTTATTTCTGTTTCTCTCACTAAGATTTTTACCATGGCATACTTACAGTTCACTTGTTAATCACAGGCTTAACACTTTATTTGATAAAGAATTCAACAATTAAAAGATAGAAAAAAGCCTATTATTTGTAAAAATTATAAGTTATAAATAATCATTCTTGCTCATATAGAATACATAGAATACATTTTTTATATTCTGTGTGTTGGTTATTACAGACCAGGGAAAACATATTTGTTTTTTGAATACCACCTCCTTTTGCTAAGCATAATGGTTTGTAGTTGCCTCCATTTTGTTGCAGAAGACAGGATTTCACCCCTTTTTGTGGTTAAGTACTATTCCATAGTATATATATTTTTTTCTGTATCAAGTCATCCATTGATGAATATCTGGGCTGATTGGATATCTTAGCTATTACAAATTGAATTATGGTAAACATGAGTATACAAAAACACTCATGTTATAAAGGCACTTGCATAATTTGTTTTTCTTATTCTGAAACCTGTAGAGTTTGATCCAGGTCATAAGAATTTTTCCTAAGTAAATGTTGTATTTTCTTCCTTCTTGAGTTATCTTCCCCCCTTTCAGACAAAGAATACATGTGAATCCTATTATTCCTTTGAATATTTCTACACTATATATTATAATTTTAACTTCTACAAATGATAGAAAATATGTGGTAGTTGTCTTTCTTAATTATTTTACTTAGCATGATAGTCTCTGGTTCCATCCGCTTTGAAATGTGTTCTTACCACCAATTTTACTCTGCTGTCTTTTGAAGAAATGTTTTCTAGATCCTTAAGTTAAGAAATTTCTTAATACTTAGGTAATGGTTTTTATTTTAAAACAATGTACACAATATGGCAGGTTAGAGTTGTGTTTTCCCAGTAAATTGGTGTGCTATTTTCATATCACTAGATTTTAGGTGGAAAAGTCAGTTTGTGCATTGTGTTTTAAAAGCTAATGTAAAGGTCACTTTATTTTATACATGCTTAGGTATTTCAGTGAGAAAATCCCTTTATTCATTTTAACAAAATATGCACAATTCTTTTATGTTCATTGAGTCAATCAAATGCATATTTACAATGTTTTAACCCATATACCATTGTAATGTTCTGTGTTGTAAAAATGATATTCAACAGGGTTCATAAAACAGATCACTTGTTGTCACAGGTAAATTTACCATTCTTAGCAAAAAAAAAAAAAAAAACTGAAACAAAATTCAAAATAAGTATATATTTGAATTTTGAACTCTTAGGCCAACACAGTGATGTAACAGGCCAATCCACTGTCTGTGGGGCCAGCATCCCAATTGGGCACAGGTTCAAGTCCTAGCTGCTCCAATCCAGCTCCCTGCTCAAAGCTCAAAAAGCAGCAGAGAATGGCTCAAGTCTTTGATCCCCTAAACTCATTTGGAAATCCCAGAAGAAGCTCCTGGCTTCGGTTTGGCTCAGCTCTGGATATTGTGACCATTTGAGGAATGAGCCAGCAGATGGAAGATCTCTTTCTCTTTATCCCTCTCTGTCTCTCCCCCCACCTTCTCTAACTCTTTGAAGTTGAATAAATAAATCTTTGAAATAATTTTTTTGAACTCCAGTTAGTAAATACTTGAAAGTTTCCATTTTATGTATTCAGTGACATGTAATGGGAAGTTATGATCTCCAAATATTTCTTTCATTATTCACTTATTCTTTCAAGACTTAATAATAATGTGTCATTATCAGTTCACCTGTTATAATAAATGCAGTAATTGATATGTTAATAATAGAGAAGTTGGCCGAATGCATATATGGGAATTCTGTAATATCTATTCCTTTGATCGTAATCCTTAAACTGTTATTTAAAAAATTAAGTCCAGGACCCAGTATGATGGCTCAGTTAACTAGTCTTCCCCCTTCAAGTGGCAGGATACCCTATGGGCACTGGATTATGTCCCAGCTACTCCCTTTCCCATTCAGCTCGCTACTTGTGGCCTGTGAAAGCAGCAGAGGATGACCCAAAGCCTTGGGACCCAATTCACACATGAGAGACCTAGACGAAGCTCCTGATTTTGCATCAGATCAGGAGTGGCCATTTGGGGAAAAAAAATGGAAGAGCTTTCTTTCTGTCTCTCTTCTCTGTCCTATATTATATATAATAATTATATATAATATATCATATAATTCTATAATATATTATTATATATAATATATATTAAAATAAATAAATAATCCCAGCATGACACTTCGTGCAGTAGTTAAGACACTGCTTCGGATGATACACCCCAAACTGAAGTGCATGGCTGCAAGTCCCAGCTCTGTTGCTCATTAAGCATCATTCTGAGGCTGCACCCTGGAACGTAGCAGCTGACAGCTCAATTCTAAGATCCCTGCTAGCCTTCTGGTAGATCTGGATTGACTAATTCCTGACTTCAGTCATGCTTAGCCCTGGCTGCCGGAGTCATCAGGGGAGTGAACGGGAATAGAGACAAGTGTCCTATGTCTGTTTATCTCTCTCTTTTACCCCTTAAATAAGCAGATAAATAAAAAGATCTTAAATCTACATTTATTTTTCAAAATTAATAAAATCAATTAAAAGCAAGAGAAAACTATGAATCTAGGGTCACATGCTTTCTGTAATCCTTAAAAGACAAGAACCCCTAATTGGAAAACATGATTTATAGTAGTAAAATGAAAAAGGATATTTTTTCAATTTTTTTATTTTGATAATCTTTACATAGTTGATTAGGGCACAAAGGGTCGAGGGTTACAGGAAAGTAGGTAAGACCATTGTTTCCACATTAATTTTATTTTTTCTATTTTCTGTATCTGAACTATTGGGAGAGACAAAGGCAGAAGGCCCATCCAACCTCCCACCCATTCCATGTCCACAATGTAAGGCATGCTCCAAGGGTCTTGCTCAAGCAGTTTTGATAGTTCAACAGTTCTGAATTGCTGCCAATCTCGCCATTCTATGCATGATGAAATCTCTTCAGAATCCACTGGCTGACATAGTCTCTTCATGGTTGGAGTTCTGAGATCAGCAGTTCAGTTGGAGGGATCCCCAAAGAAACTTCGTCTGGGGTGATCCCCAGACCTGATTCTTGTATGTGTTTGTTTGCCAGGACAGGGTCCAGCAGAGTCCATAGCCCCAATCAGCTTATGCACATGCTGGTGGTTGCAATTGCTGGGTCAGTTTTGTTTCTCGCCCTATCTTCCACATGAACCAATGGGTGTTGCAGTCAAGCCTGATTCTGTCCACTTCACACTTGGCCTTCACGCAAACCAGTGGGAGCTGCAACCTAGTTAGGGTGACTCCCAGTAACTGCCTGCCCCTTACCCTGGTTCTCATGCTTGCCAGTATGTACCGCAGACTTGTTCAGTCTGTCCCACATCCCTTTTACTTCTTACGCATATCACTGAGCATTGAAGCTTCATTCAACCCAACCAGCCCTACTGTGCAGCCCACACACATGCTAGCAGGTGCAGTTTTGTATAGCCATGCCTACCCCAGTCCTGGTTTTCATGCTCACCAGTGGGAGTGGTAACCCAAGAGGGAGGTGCCCACTATTTCCCTACTGGACCACTCCCACTCCTGGATCATGCACTCTCCAGGTGGTTCTGCAGTTTAACTTGACAGAATTAGCCCCCAGTGCCAGCATTTGCCAGCTGATGCTGCGGCAGAGCCCAACCAACCCTTGCCCTCTCTGATTTATGCTTGCTTGCAGCAGTAGGAACAATCAGCCCAGCCTGGCTTTTCCCCAATCTAGCTCACATGAGGCCCACAGGTGTTGTAGTCCTGCCTAGTCTGGTCTGCCCCCATCTCAACTCATGCTCCCCAGTGGCAATGGTGGTCCAAGAGGGGAGCCCTCCACATTCCCCCTCACAGCTTTGTCCCCTCCCCCGATGGTTCTCACATGTGCTGGTTGGGTGATGAGGTCCAGTCTGACATGGCTTGCCTCTCTTCAGCTTTTACCAGTGGCTGCTGCAGCCTGACCCAGCCTGGCCCACCCCTAATTCCAGATGACACTGGTGAAGGTTACAGCTTGGCTCAACACAGCAGGCGCCCAATCCCAGCCGTAATGTGTACTAGCTTGTGTTGCAACCAATCCTAGTCTGACCCACACTGTTCTGGTACTCAGATTCACCAGCAGGTGATGTGAATGGGTTCAGCCTGGCCTGTCCTGACTTGTGCCAAATGTGTGCTGGGTACCTTTCCCTGGTCTGATCTGGGCTGCTCTCTATTGTAGTTGTTGTGCTCATCTGCAGGGACTATGTCCCAACAGAGGAGTTTCCCAAGCTCGTCCATCAGAACCTCTCCCATCACCAGATCTTGAGCATACTTGTGAATCAATGGGTAGCTCTACTTAGTCCACCTCCTGTCCTGGCAGTAACAGTGGCCTTTCCTGACTGGTCTTCAACCCATTCCAGTTCTTACTGTTGGATGTTTCAGCCCAGTCAAGGCTCATCCATACCCAGACACAGCTCACACATGGCTCAGCAGGGGCAGAGACCTAGCTAGGTCTGTCCTACACCTACCCTAGTTCTCACGAGCACCAGATGGTGCTAGAGTCTAGCTTGGATCAGTGCACCCAGCCCCAGTTCCCAAAATAGCGGAAGCGACATGTGTTGTGGCACAGCAAGTTAAGCTGCTTTAAGAAGCAGGCATGCATGTCAGAATGCCACTTTGAGTTAACAGCTACTGTGTTTTCATGTGGCATTCTACAAATGTGCTTGAAAAAGCAGCAGATGATAGCATAGTACTGGGGTCCCTGCTGCCCATGGTGGGTATGTGTATTGCTTTACTTCCTCCCAAGTTCCAGCTTTAGCTCTGTCCTGTGTGAGTGTTTGTGGAGTAAACCATTAGATAACAGGATAGTAGTGTATGTTCATATTCTCTCCCCTTCTGCCTTTACTTTTTGCAAAATAGAAAACTCATCCCTCCTCCTCCTTCATAGCTTCTTTCTTGACTATCATTGTTGCCACAGTTTTCACCATTCTGCAGTATCGGTTCTCCATTCTATATCTTCTGGTTCCTGCTTCAGATTATGGGAGCCATTCAAAACTATTGTAATTGTGGTGTTTTCTGCTTCCATTGGTCAGCATTGGAATGACATGAGGATCTGAATACATTTTTCTTATTAAAACATTGTTAACTTTTTATCTATTAGTTCTGAAAACACATGTGATCCAAATAGTTTAAACTTGAAAATAGTCCATTTTTAAATGTATTTGTTTATTCAGCCTTTACCAGGAACATACTACTGTATTAAGTGCAAGGAGATACTAAAATGGTTCCTGTTTTCAGAAACTTCTAGGAAAGAATAAATTTAAATAAAAATTGCAGTAAAGGAATAAAGTATATAGTGCTGTATGGAAAATGAATTTAGGAAAGATCTCCCTAACAAATGTAGTATCTGAAGTGGGAACTGGAGAGATTTCAAAGTAGATGTTTACAGTACAATGTGTGACATAACAAACTAGGCAGTGTGCTCGGCATAGAAGCCTAGTGGCTAAAATCCTCACCTTGCACGTGCCAGAATCCTATATGGACGCTGGTTCTAATCCCAGCAGCCCAGCTTCCCATCCAGTTCCCTGCTTGTGGTCTAGGAAAGTAGTTGAGGACAGCCCAAGGCCTTGGAACCCTGCAGTCACGTGGGAGACCCAGAAGAGTCTTCCTGCTCCTGGCTTTGGATTGGCTTAGCTCCAGCTGTTGTGGCCACTTGGGAAGTGAATCAAGGGACAGAAGATCTTCCTCTCTGTCTCTCCTCCTCTCTATATATCTGACTTTCCAATAAAAAGAAAACTTAATAAAAAAAAGAAAAGAAAACCTAGGGGGCAACAAAGAAAAAGGCGTGGATAAATCCTAGGAATGGAATGGTGCCAGATGACAGAGGAAAGGAGGCAGAGAAGATTGTATTGAATCTTAAAAGCTGTCACAGTGATAGAAAAGACTTCATTTATGTGGGTTTTATTAAAGAAAACTAATCATGTAGTGTACTGTTTTTTCCTCAAATACTTGTTCTAAAATGTTCTAATTTTAAGAATCTTAAAAGAAATTCTGTTACCAGTAGTCTTTGTACTTTCTCTGTCTCTCCTCTATCTCCTCGGAATTGCACTGCCCATCACTGTGAGAAATTTGGTAATACTCACTTTTAATAATAATCTTTGTATTAGCTATGTTGCCATACAAATTAATGATTATCTGTTCTTCCAGATGTGGTCCCTATTTTGGAAGGAAATTATTTTGATGGCCCATGACCAAACTCAGGTTTTAAACTCATGAATAAATTCAAGGCTCTCAATTACAAATTCATTCTCTTTACCCCAAGTGGTCCTTCTTACCACTCATCCATTTTCACTAATAGCACCATAATATTTCTCTAAATGACTTCTTGACTGATTTAAAGAGAATTCTGCATGCTAGCTTTTTGGTTCTTTGCTTTTTCAATCTAATTTGTTCTATGTTACCTATATACTTTTTTTTTAAGATTTATTTTTTTTATTGGAAAGGTGGATATACAGAGAGGAGAGACAGAGAGGAAGATCTTCCATCTGATGATTCACTCTCCAAGTGAGCGCAACGGGCCGATACTATGCCAATCCAAAGCCAGGAGCTCTTTCGGGTCTCCCACGCGGGTGCAGGGTCCCAAAGCCTTGGGCCATCCTCGACTGCTCTCCCGGGCCACAGGCAGGGAGCTGGTTGGGAAGTGGGGTGGCCGGGATTAGAACCAGTGCCCATATGGGATCCGGGGCGTGCAAGGCGAGGACCTTAACCACTGTGCCACCGCGCCAGGCCCTACCTATATACTTCTAAGGTTGAATTAATGTTTCTTTGTAACATAATCTCCAGCTCAGAACCTTCATGTCAGAATTATGCTGGATTGCATCAGGTCTGTGGCAATTTTCCTGGAAGCTCCCACTGTATCTGGGATCCTAGCAATAACCTAGACATAGTACTTTTGTGAACCCCTTGAATATACACATCCCTCCACAAAAGTGCCCCCTCTCCTCTTTGTGCAGATCAGTGAAGTACTGTTTCATGTAGTGTTACTTGATTGGAAGATATTTAGTGTGGAAAAAGTAAAACAGTCCTAAATGATGAGTAAACATCATTGTTAAATGTTGCTAATTTATTAATATTATTAATTGACGGGAAGAATTTTTTCTTTTACAAATCTTATAATAATATATGAGCATGTGAACATATGACTAGGATTCTCTTCTGGGCCTTTGATCCAATACCAGTGGAGGACCCTAAAGTTTAAGCTTTCTTAGTTTCATGATAAGCCAAGCCTCTGTTCAGCACACCTCAAGTGATTGCTCTTAGATAGGAAAAAGGCAAGCACAGATTAATCCCTTTCATCAAAGCCACCATAGGGAATGCAGTCTAAACACATCGTAATATGTTCTGAAGAAAAATTAGTAAGCAATCATACAAACTTTCTATCCCCAAAGAGCTTTACATCTGGTTACTGAGAAGTTCCATGGCTGTTAACAGGTAAATTAAGATTTGAATACTTTTGTAAGGGAAAGGGCATGTAAATAGCTTCACTAAGACTCCTATAGGCTCTGAGTTTAACAACACTTTCATGTACTGCAATCCCCCTGCTGCTCTTTTTGCTTTATTATATCAGGATATAATCATGCTATTATTTCTCCCATTAAAAAAAGACATTTTTGTGGATCTATTATTATGTTTCTTCTTTTTTAATGCAAGATTTATTGATACGATTGGGTTAGGTTCACTTTTTCCATTTTGTTCTTCCCCTCTTGACCCCATTCTAATCAGACTTTTTCTCACACCGTTGAACACAACAGCCTGCATGTGTGTCACCACTGACCTCACTGATAAGTCCAGTGGTCAGTGTTCAGGCAGCATCTTCACATAATAAATGTTAGTTAATCATTCTCTCTACCTTAAAATATATCATTTGGATTCTAGATCACTACACTGTTCTGATTTTCTTCCTATCTTTCTAGCGATTGCCAGAGTACTCTCTTCTCATTTTACTGAACCTAATACAGTGCCCGAAGAAGGACCGGTTAAACATTTTTTTGCTGTTGTCTTTATTTTGAAGACATGAATGAAATCAGCCTGTCGTATGATCTTAAATGCTCTTTATAACCCGAGGAGCATATGTTAATGTTTATATTCTGAATATTGCCCCCAGTTCCCTCACAGTTGCCTAGCCTATTTATTGTCCACTTCAATGGCTAATAAATCTCAAAATTAGCATATCCACAACTAAGCTCCTGATATTCATCTCTTTTCTGTCCTGGTCTTTCCCATAGCCATGCAATAACATTTCAGTTCTTCTCAGATCAAAATCATTGACATCATATGTTAGCCTTATCTGTTTGTTAAACTTTAAATCAAACTTAGTAGTAAATCCTTCTGATCCTCACAGTGTATTTAGAGTTGGACATTAATGATAGAGGTTCAAGCAAACCTCTATCCATTTCTCACATGGGTTATATGCTGGCCTCTTCACTGCTGCTGCTTTTTGTTGCCTTCCCTTAGACTATACCCAGCCATAGATGTGATCCTATTAAATGGTAGTAAGATCATATCATTTCTATTCTCAAAATCTCACCACCTCTTAGAGCAAGTAAAACTCTAAGTCTAGCACCACTTTTATGTTGCTGATCTCATTACCTGTAAGTCTTTTGTGTTCTAAAAAGTAAGGACTTGCCAAGATTCTGAGATTTTACTAGACTCACAAGTTAATAAAGTTAGATTGCTAGTTTCATGAAGGTTGATAGAAGACATGAGATTTCTGAAAATTGAAAGATAATTTTTCATTGATAACATAGAATGTCATTATTCTGATCTAGTCTTCTAAGAACCAATTTTGAAAGAATGATACAAAGAATCCTTTCATCCTGTAGTAGTGTGCTTGGGCTCCCACAGCCGAATAGCACAAACTGTATGGGTTGCACAACAGAAATTTATTTTCTTGTAATTCTAGAAACTTGCAAGTCTGGCATCAAGGTACCAAAAAGGTTGGGGTCTAGTGCAGGTTTTCTCTGTGGATCACAAGTGGCTGCCTTCTTGTTACAGGTTCACATAACCCTTCTTTGGTATACAAATGGAAATACTTTCATTTAACTGGTACTTCAGTTGTCATTCAAAAGTATCTAAACTGAAAACTTGATCTTCAAGGTCTTATATTAATGGTTACAGATTAGAAATGGAAATTTAATACAGTCATGGTATCTGCAGGTGGGGCTTTGGAAAGTGATGAGAGTTGATTGTTCTGGTGGTGCCTGTACATTTGAAACATGGTGGCGTGGCTTTGTAAATAGAAGCTACATTGACCCAGATGTTTATCAATTACACATGATTCTAATAAATCATTCTTCATTGCTATTGGCAGTCTTTGATATTCATGGAATATTGGGCAACTTCAATTTTCTGTCATTTTTGTTGTGGCTTGTACCTTGACCCATGGACTGAAGCACCTGAGCTCTATTCTATCTTCTTCAGTTACCCTAGGACATTCAAAGGCTTCTTTTAAAGTTTGCTTAAAAACACAGCTTAGAAGCACCAGCACCATGGCATAGAAAGCTAAGATTCTGCCTGCAAATCCAACATACCATATGGGTACTGGTCTGTATCCTGGCTGCTCCACTTTTCGATCCAGTTCCCTGCTTATGTCCTGGGAAAGCAGAGGAAGATGCCTAAGCCCTTAGACTCCTGCCCAAGAAGAACCTCCCAGAAGAAGCTCCTGGCTTCAGATGGGCTTAGCTCCAGCCATCATGGCCATTTGGGGAATGAACCAGTAGATAGAATATTCTCTTTTTCTCTTTCTCCCTTTTCCTTCTCTCCCTTCCTTCCTCTTCCTCCCTCTCTCTGTAACTCTGCCTTTCAAATAAAAAGTAAAAAAATTTTTTAAAAATCAGATCATCCAAATATGTATTCTCAATCTGATAAATTTTTAAGTGCTTTGAATTATAGGTAAACTAAATTCTAAATGGAATGTATTTTTAGTTATCACTCTTTTCATATCTGTTGAGGCAGATCAGTTCGGATTTACTTAGGATCACTCAACATGATATAAATGAACAAAGGGGGAAAAAGGAATAGTGGGGTGCTCATTAGAGCAGAGTTTAGAAATAGCCATAGATCAGATTAGCTCAAGTTATTTCCTAAACTTTGTAGTGTACTGTCCTCCAAGTCTGGTAAAAATCTCTCATAGGTAATGATCTGGCATGGATAACCAACCTTGGAAAATGGAGGTGAGTAAACACCTTTTCTATATACAGATGCATAAGCCTGTGCAAGAGCTGACACTAATTTTTTTATTTACTAGCATATTGAAATTTCATGAAGTTTGTTGCGAGTACTTAATTTCAGGAGAAGAAAATTTTTTTTCTAGCAAATGAACTTGTGAAATAAGGAATGCAGTCAGATTTAGTGATTATTTTCAGTTGGACTATGTATCATTTCAATAAGTGAAGATTATACATTGTTTTAAATTTGCTTTTACAAATACTTTAATGGATACCAATCAGTAACTGGAAAACTCTGGTTTAGGAATCAGGACACCTGAAATCAAGGCCATACTTAGCGACTATCTTCCTGTGTGACCTGGCCTAAATCAATCCTCTTTCTGGGTCTTGTTTACTCACTAGAAAAATGAAACAATTTAACAAGCCAATATATTAGGCTCTTTTTAAGCCCAAACATGCTAAACGTTCAAGGTATTGAAACAGGTATATTCACAAATAAACTGATTGGTATATTTTTATGCGACATCAAGACTATGAATTTAAATTATTATAATAAAACCCTTATTGTCCATAGATAAGTTGCAGTTGTTTTCAAAAGGCTTTCACATGCCAGTGATGGAAATTGTTTTTATAGGTACATTCCTCTCATTGAAAGGAGCTGTGCTAACTTTCTCCTGTATGGACCGAACTGGAGGATTAATGCAACCACCATATGAAGTTTGGAGGGATCCAAACAGCATGGATGAAAATGAAAAATCCTGGAGAAGGAAACTGGTCATGAACTCCTCCTCTGCAAACCAAGAAATAGGAGATCATCAGTATATAATAATATGCTCTGAAAAACAAGCCAAAGTCTTCTCACTGCCTTCTCAGACTTGCCTTTATGTTCATAACATCACTGAGACATCTTTTATATTGCAGGCAGATGTGGTGGTCATGTGTAACAGTGCCTGCTTGGCATGCTTTTGCGCTAATGGGCATATTATGATAATGAGGTATGTTCCTTCTTTAAAAAAATATTTTAGTAATCATGGCAATGCCAGCAAGTTACAATTCTGAAAAGTCTGTATAATGTGCAAGATGTTAAGATATTAAGAAAATTGAATGTTTCTTTATGTTTGTGAATGCAATATGAGGTGAATTTGTTCATAATTTGGCTTTTGTTTTGGTGGGGATGTGTGTGTGTGTGTGTGTGTGTTTGCTGAAAATATTTGGCATTGTGAATGAACTATGTATTTCAGTTGATGCCAAAAAACTTATGAAAATACTGCTTCTCCAGTCACTCACATATTTTTGTTCAAAAAGCACTTGCTTAATAGATTTAATCTCTCCGAAGTTATGCTGTCCACCTAGGAGTAAGCAAGCAAAAGAATCATCACTTTCACAGTACATACAAGGATTTTACATACAGAACTTCATTCGATCCAATAGCCTCTCAGGACATGGGAAAATTTAGTATGACTTGCATCCTCCATTTTAGATCTATTAATAAATCAAAGTTAACCAAGTTGCCAAAGGTTGTAAATTTAGGGGGGAAAAAATGGCACCTAACAAGGTGCCAGCCAATAGATTTCATTCCACTGTCACTGCAATCAAATGAGACTTGTGAGACTTTTGAGAAAATATTACCTTTTGATTTTATGAATTCAGCAAATAGTTCATAATATTTTGTACAACTCACTGCCATTCTTTCAAAAATCTCACCTAGTTCTCAAATAACATGATTAAGCATTGAGAAAACCTGTGAATGATATAAAAAAGATAGTAAAACCCTTAAGGAGATTAGACTGGTATACAAATAACTGTAAGCAAAGAGAATGCAAACTCCAGTAGAGGAACTACACAAGTGTGATTTGGAGTCAAAAACTGTTAGTCTTGAACACTTTCGTCTTAGCTCCTAGTTTGATAGATTGCAGAGTGGCTAAGGACTGCTTCGGCCATGTAATGCCCAGTCTTAGAAAACCCAGTTTGAGAGTAAATAGAAGAGACTTTCCTGTGTGCAAATTCTCAAACTGTGCTCAACCAACCACTTTCAGTGAGAAACACCATTAGCTAACTGTCCATATTTCTTTATAAAATGTCCCTGCATAGAAAAAACATTTTTATCAATTGTTAAAGCAATCATTTCTCAGCCATTAGCAACTAGCTCCCTTGCTTTTCCCAACTGCAATGATAGCACCTGCTTTTCTTATCTGAACATTTCACAACATGGGGTGAGTCTGAAAAAAAAAAATCACTGGAACCTCTTTACCAATGCCAGCCACTGATTTAAAAAGAATCCACAAAATAAATTTGTTTAAATGGGTTTGTTTTGGATTCATGAGATACTTTAACAGATCATAATAAATATCTGTTTATTCCTACAACAGCATTTAAAATCCAATGTGGAATTTACTCTTACACTGCATAGCTGTTCAGACTAGTTCATGTCAGTTGCTCCATGGCCAGGAGTAGTTAGGCTACCAGATTGGGTAGCACAATGCTAGAAGGTCATGGAAAGGTTGTTCTTATAGCACACAGTAGAGTTTCATAGGCACAAACTACTCTGATAAAAGAAATCAGGTTCTGGTTGTTTTTTTTTTAATGGTTTGAAATAATTTACCATCATTGTGCACACTCATAATCACTAAAACAATTTCATAACTGACAGTTAAATTACATGGGCCTTTTTCCCCTTGGCATTAGAAGTGTGATTTTTAAAAATTAGTAACAATAGTTTTGCTTTGGTAGTTCATAAACGTGGCATTAATGAAAATATCCAAAAGGACATTCTGATGGCTATTTTAGCAAAAGTATTACCTATGACATTAAGATAAGCATATTTTGGTGTAAGATCGTTCAGATGTCTAGTACTCATTTGGATGTACAATTTCTAATCTATTATTTATAACTCATTCCCTTACAGCCTTTGCTATTTCACAGTTAATCATGTTTCAGTGTAGGTTCTCTAAATTATATGCAATTTTCATTTCCTGGGTTAGAGAGAATAAGGAATGGCCACTCCATGCTTAGACACAGTGGACTGGACCCCCTCCAGGACTCTGCCAGGATATGACCTCCTCAGACTCAAACATTTTATCTTAAAGAAAGATTAAGTTTTAATAGACACTTTCTGGCTGTGATGTTGGTGACATAACCAGAAGTTGTTCTAGCAACCTGTGACATGCTGTAAAATTGTCCCTGAGATTGCTAGCTAATGCATCTATCCCTTAAAGATATTTGCTAAGCACCAGTGAGGATTAATATAAAAGACCTGGCCCATGATCATGATTTTTTGTTACTTTGTGAAACTATCACTACTGAGCCTTCAAGTGAACAAAAACAACCATAAAATAATAGTAAAGCAGTTGTTGTTTTACATAAGGATCAGTGTCTAACAGCTTTGATGTGAAATGCACATTTACTCTTTTCTGTTCAGCCTACCTAGTCTTCGACCAATGTTGGATGTTAATTATCTACCACTGACAGACATGCGGATAGCACGGACATTTTGTTTCACCAATGAGGGGCAGGCCTTATATCTTGTCTCCCCTACTGAAATTCAGCGGTTAACCTACAGCCAAGAAATGTGTGACAATCTACAGGTATGTCAGATATACTTATGATAAAACATTATATATGGCTATTAAAAAACAGAATGAGAGTTGCCTAAAAGTTAAAGTACTATGAGATCGTACAACAAATACACTCTTGGTTCATGTTTTGAACATATTTTCTTCATTGTGATGCTGTGAATTCTTGTTTAGTTCTAGGTAAAGAGAATGTTAAACATTATTTATAAAATAGTCTTGTTGTTATACTTTTTTCACACTTGGAAAATCTTCCAAAAGATTGCAGAGTTTCTCCTGGGGAGAAATGTCTATGCACACATCTTGGATGCAATGAGGGAATGCATAGACTTTTCTGAAGAAACCTTAATTTTGATTAGGATCGACACTAATAAATATATTTGCTTGAGGTAAGACTGGGTATTTGAATTTGACCATGGTGATAAGAATAGCCTAGAAACAGGATAAAAGTCTGTCAAATTTGAGTAAGAATGGTCACAACATTTTTAAATATCTCAGATTTAATTAGTCCAAGTCTCATTTCACGGATGCCAAAACTAAAAATAATATAATACAGAGATTAAGAGAAAAGGCTCTGAAGTACAAGGGCTCTTCAGCAAATTCAAGAAAGATTTCTATTATGAAAAAAATTACCTATAGATTTTTTACAAAAAAAACTTTTGTGTGAAACTTATGTCTTAATTACATTTTCACTGAACTCTTTGAAGTGTCTTCTTAGTTGAGCTGTGTTTGGCTCCTCCATTTGTGATTGGACATTTTTCTTAATCTATATACTTAGCATATCTATACTATCTATACGTACTCTGCTTTTTGCAACATTGTTAGAAGAAATAAGAATTTACGTAAAACACTGAACATGGTAAGGTGTTTTTTGTTTAACACAAATTGCGATAATGCTATCTTTTTTAAAAAAGATTTGTTTATTTTATTGGAAAGGCAGATGTGCAGAGAGGAGAGACAGAGAGGAAGATCTTCCATCCGATGGTTCACTCCCCAAGCGGCCACAACAGCTGGTGCTGTGCCGATCCGAAGCCAGGAGCCAGAAACTTCTTTCAGGGTCTCCCACGCGGGTGCAGGGTCCCAAGGCTTTGGGCCATCCTCTGCTGCTTTCCCAGGGCACAAGCAGGGAGCTAGCTGGGAAATGGAGCTGCCGGGATTAGAACTGGCACCCATATGGGATCCTGTGCATTCAAGGCTAGACCTTAACCATTACACTATCTCTCTGGGCCTGATAATGCTATCTTGAAAATTGGTGTTCAACAAATATTTCGGAGGTTTTTACTGAGTGCCTTAAACTTGGCCAATTTCTAGCAATAAAATGATAAATAAGTTACAAGATCCTATTGGCTGTGGAAAACAAATTAAACAAGTTAACCACAGCAGTCTGTGGGGAATGTTCAACATGGCTATTATACCAAGGCTAGGGAGACACCCGGGCTGGTGGAGAAGGGTTAGGGGCACTGCTGATATCTGATGGTTCCACAGAAATGACTCAGGTGGAGGGAGGCTTCGACATGGACAAGTAGAGCTAACCTACACAAAATTGGTGATGCACAAAATGCTCAGAGTGCAGAACAGTTCAAAGCTAGGAAGACTATAGGGATAGCAACACAAATTTACTTAAAATAGATGTTGGAATTTTTTATAAACTTAAAGAAGCCAGTAAGGCAGTAGGAAATCATTGACAAGTTTGGGCAGATTTTTTTTTATTCTTATTAAAGCAGTATTTTTGTTTGCAGTGCAGTAGCTGGTTTTGAGCAAAGACTGAAGATAGTGAAAAAATTAGGAGGCTTTGTAAAATAATTAAGACTGAAAATACTAGGGACCTGAAGGAAGGGCACCAACCGTGAGGCTGGAGAAAGTGAGCTGATTGAACAGTTATGTGGTGGAATCAGCTGGGTTTGGGGATTATTGGGAGTAAGGTAAAAGACGGAATTGATGATTACTGAGGTTCTCACTTGGGGGACTGAAGAGATGGTGCTGCCAATTCCAAACAGAAGGGCTTTAAGAAAAAGACCACAGGCTGTGGGTAGAGGTAACGGGAGATGAAGCTTAAATCCTGCTGGAAGGTAACAAGTAAACTAATAGATCACAGATCTAAGTTCCTTCCCCCATTCTGATGCTTTGTAATTTTGATTTATTTTAGAAAGACATAAAAAGAAAGGTCTTATAAAAATATAGATCCTAGCATAATTGCATTGATTCTGATTTAGTTTGTGAGGCATTTGACCTGAACATTATCAGTTCTTCCTTTGAAGATTTATTTATTTGGAAGGCAGTTACAGAGAGGGAGAGAAAGAGATCTACCATCTGCTGCTTTACCCTCCAAGTAGCCACAATGGCCACAGCTGAGAAAACCTAAAGCCAGAAGCCAGGAGCTTCCTCCAGGCCTCCTACATGGGTGCAGTAGCCCAAGGTCTTGGGCCATTTTTTGCTGCTTTCCCAGGGGCATTAGCAGTGAGCTGGATGAGAAATGGTGCCCATGTGGGATGCTGGGCTGCAGGTAGCAGCTTTTCCTTCTGCACCACAGAGCACCAGCCCTGAAGACCAGCATTTTTTTTTTAAAGATTTATTTTTATTATTTTTTCATTGGAAAGGCGGATATACAGAGAGGAGAGACAGAGAGGAAGATCTTCCGTCCGATGATTCACTCCCCAAGTGAGCACAACGGGCCGATACTATGCCAGTCCGAAGCCAGGAGCCTCTTCCGGGTCTCCCACGCGGGTGCAGGTTCCCAAAGCTTTGGGCTGTCCTCGACTGCTTTCCCGGGCCACAGGCAGGGAGCTGGAAGGGAAGCGGGGCTGCCGGGATTAGAACCGGCACCCATATGGGATCCCGGGCGTGCAAGGCAAGGACCTTTAACCACTTGCGCCACTGCGCCGGGCCCCGAAGACCAGCATTTTTAATGACATTTATTCAGTCCTCTTAAGACTCACCAAATATTGGGAACAACTATACCTTATCATTCAGTAGCTACTTATTTTAACTCATTTAAATAATTTTGAACCATTACATAATTATTCAGAGAAGAGAACCAGTATAAGAACGATGCTGTGGGGCTGGCACAGTGGTATAATAAGCTAATCCTCCACCCATGGCACTGGCATCCCATGCTGATGCTAGTTCATGTTTTTGGCTGCTCCACTTCCAACCCAGCTCCCTGCACATATATGAGAGACCTGGAAGAAGCTCCTAGCTTTAACTTCAGATTGTCTCAGCCCTGGCCTTGTGATTATCTGCAGAGTGAAGCAATAGATGGTAGTGCTCTCTCTCTCTCTCTCTCTTTCTCTCTCTTTCTCTCTGTAAATCTGAGTTTCAAATAAATATTTTTAAAAGCAAGTCAGGCTGTGATAATAGATAAAGAACAAGAAATCTAGAATGGCAGTCATTAATGGAAAGTAAACATTGATCCTAAGGCAGGTACATTAGCTTGCTAAGTTTTCTAAATCTAGAGGGGGAAAAGTGATTTAAAAGGAAAACAGTGAGTTTTAGCATACCAATTACTAGCAAATGGAACAAAAAGGAGCTTCAGGAAGGCCAGGGAGAGAGAGACCTGGGAGCAAAGCAAACATTACCAGGAAACGTGGAAGCTGACTGCCTTTTCATAATGTGCTCCTACATATCCCAGCACTGCTTTTGTATCTGCTGATTTGTTTTCAGTTAGCCTAAGGCTTCTGTCTTTCCTTTTGGCACAGGATATGCTAGGAGATTTGTTTACTCCCATAGAGACACCAGAAGCTCAAAACAGAGGTTTTCTTAAGGGACTATTTGGTGGAAGTGGACAAACCTTTGACCGGGAAGAGCTCTGTGAGTAAAATCTTAATTATAAAAATGTGTCTCAAAATGGGGCCTGTATGTGTGTGTATGCCTTAATGTGATGTATAATCCCAAATATTAGACTAGACGCTTTTAGTTCTTTATAAAAATGTGCTTCTCTATCAAAAGTGAATAGGATGAGTCACTTAAGGAATAGTTTAACAAAAATTATTAATATAATTTATACAAATAATGAGCAAATTAATGTCCCATTTGTTAGTGCACACACCTGCATGAGATGGTGAGAGCAGTCAATCATTAAAGTATTTTTAAAATGTTTTCAAATCTGCCTGCTTTTAAATACTGCAAGGAAAGAGATCCTGTATTCAGAATACAAGTTTTGAAAGTGCCACAGAATAAATTACTTTTAAAAATCTATTGGTGATACTTTAATGAAGAATAATCAAAAAGTTTTAGTAGGAAAATATTGGGAAGGATCTTCAACCAGAAGGATATAGTTTTCAAGGGTGAGCATTTAGCTGCTGCTAAAGGGGTCTGTGTCCCATGTCAGAGTACTTGGATTTAATTCCTGGCTTGCACTCCCAAGTCCAAGTTCCCGTAAATGGGGATTCTGGGAGGCAGCAATGATTTCCCAGGTAATAAAATTCTTGTCTCCCACAGGGCGATTTGAATTGAGTTCCCTGCTCCCAATTTTGACAGTAGTGGCCTGGCCCTAGCCAGAGTTGTTGTATCCACTTTGGGATATGAACCAGCAGAATGGAGGCACTGTCTCTTTGTGTCTCCTCAACTAAAGATAGATATGAATATAACTTTTCAAGAATATGTCACCACCATGTGGTCTAGTAAAGAATACTCTTGCAAACTATGCATGCAAAACTAGACTACCACACAAAGCAATGTTATTTGGAAAAAAATGGAATTCAGTATTATAGTATTATAACATGGCTAAACTTCAGATCATGCTGAATCAGGAAATCAACCCAAATAAGGTCATATCTTACATGATCTTATGTATATGAAATGTCCAGAATAGACAAAATCGTAGAGGCTTGAGGATATATCAGTGGATCTTGGTATATATATTGATAGATAGATATAGATATAGATATATAGATATAGATATAATTTATATCTTTGTGAACCCCATTCTTTATTAGGTACAGAGAGAGACAGATGATCTGAGGCCTACAAATCTGAATTTTCCAGATGAACAGTAAAAATTAAAGTTAAGACCTAGGCAGAAACCTAAGGAAAAGCTCAGGTCTGAGTTCTGAATAGACACTAAAATGAGAGACTGTGTTGTTAGCCACATCATGAAATGGAAATATGCCATTGTGTATAGAACTCATTCATGCACAAGCAAGGCATCCGGTAACAATATATAGCTCATAGTTTCTCTTATAGGCATTTTTCTTGCTCAAATACTATTTTTTAAGATTTATTTACTTTTTTATTGGAAAGGCATATTTACAGACAGAAGGAGAGATAAACAGAAAGATGTTCCATCCACTGGTTCACTCCCCAAATGGCTGCAATGGGCAAGCTAAACCAATTGGAAGCCAGGAGCCTCCTCCAGGTCTCCCGCATGTGTACAGAGACCCAAGGCTTTGGACCATTCCTCTATTGTTTTCCCAGGCCATAAGCAGGAGCTGGATGGAAAGTGTAGCAGCTGGGACATGAACTGGCACCCATAGGGGATGCAGGTGTTGCAAGTCAAACATTTAACCAGTTGAGCTATTGCACTGGCCCACTAATATCTTCAAACACATCAATACCACAGGACCCCATATATATCTATTTCAAGAATTATGACTGCAGGCTTGAATGTGAGTTCTTTTTCTTGGTAATAAATATGACTACTTGAATTACTAACAAAATGTTTTGAATTGCTATGAATTCAATTCCCAGTTGGGGAAGCTTCTGCAGGAAGAGCATCACGTAGTCTTGCACAACACATTCCTGGACCAGGTGGAATAGAAGGGGTGAAGGGTGCTGCTGGAGGGGTGATGGGAGAGCTGACCCGGGCACGAATTGCACTGGATGAGAGAGGACAGAGGTTAGGAGAACTGGAAGAGAAAACTGCAGGCATGATGACAAGCGCAGAAGCCTTTTCCAAACACGCACATGAGGTAAGTCACCCAAGTAATTCAGGCATCTTATTCAGTAGTAACTTAATTGAAGTATTTCAGCCCTGCGTCAGAAAGTAGAAACAGAAATGCTACATGAGTGAGCCTGTGTGAGAACCAGGATAACCTGAATCTCTCACCACAGGTATTATATGCCCCCAATATTTCATTGATTAAAATTCTTTTTAATTTTTAAATTAAGTGCTGTAGAACAAAGATATTGCTTTACCTTATCAGATAATGAAGACCACTGTTCATTAGTTCCGATACTTGTTCTCTATTGTGCTCTAGCTGCTAGAAGGTGTTTACAGAGCTGATGGGGCTCCCCTTGAAGGCATGACGGACAGCAGAGGCCAGGATCCACATGCTCCCTTTTGCCATATTAGAACAATTTCCTGTCAGCTGAGACTTTACATTTTAATTGGGTATTTGTTTTCAAATTGCTGTCATATGCATTTTATTCTATAAAATATGTTAAGTTTGGAGATTTAGTAAATATGCATGATTAGCTGGGATTTCTCTAAATAGCACTGTTTATAGTTTTTTTTTTAGCATCTTATGATATTTATCTTCCTTGCAGTTAATGCTGAAATACAAGGATAAGAAATGGTACCAATTTTAACTGCGAAAAGAGCCGTGACTGCTTTGAGAAACCATTATTCAGGGAAACCAAATTTATTCCCAGCATCTCTAGTCAACCGCTAGAAGCCAGTTTCTTCTACAAAATGTTCCATTGCAACTCAACTGAAATTAACATAAAGGAAACTTATCAGAGACGCTGTACAACCCAACAGCTGGAACCCTGGTAAAACCCCAAAACAGGTGGAATTTGTCTTTTCCCATATGGAATGGAGCTGTCGTACTGGAATGTCCTTTGCTAAGGGTTTACATTTAGAAACCATGGCGAGTCCTTCTGATTTGAAAATTCCTGTACAAACAAAACCATTAATGCACTTAATGAAAAAAAATCTTTGCATGTAAATTAACATCTTAAAAGGAAAAGAAAAATAAGCATGTTGTGACAGAAGAAAAAAAAGATTTATGGTAAACTATTTTTTATAAATTGGGCCATATCCAACAATTTAAAAATATGCATTAGGAGATAGCAGTATATTTGAAGAATATTTTCCACACCCAAATGAAAGGAAAGCAAAACAAAACCCCAGAGTTGTTCTTCTCATCTGTAATTTAATTATACTAGGACATCATTGAGTCTTCAAGGCAAGAGTCTAATTAATATTCTTCTCTCTATATAGTATTTTTACATCATTCACAGGTCTCAATCATTTTTTGCCAGCATAGCTCTTTGCATTTCTGTCACCTTCAGTACAGGTTGCTCTTTTCAGTCACATACTGTACAAGGTTGGGTCACCTCAAAGCATTTTCTCAGCCTGGCTTGTACTCTATGCAGGAAAATTGACAATAGGTTTGGGAAAACTAGTCTAGCACAGCCATGTAGTTAGCTCTGGGGACCGAATTCATAAGAAGTGCATTCACATGCATCCCAATTTCAGTTTCTAAAGTGATATATTTTTAAAACTCCATTTGTGTCATTGCCTGCCAACTACACAGTATATTACTGTTCAAACCCAGTGGGCTCTACAATCCAAAGGTGCTCTTGCAGCCTGACGTTCACAGACCAAAGCGGTCATGATCTTCAGTGTGATTCAGTAAAACCTCAGTCAGTGCTTTGAGAGAAGAGATTCTTACTACAATTGTGATTAAAAAGGGCTTTCATTAGAAAACACTTCTTTGTTCAATACTATTATTGGAAATCTTTATAAAACACGATGGCATTTTTGCTATCTTAGCCTCATCATCATTACAAACAACAGAAATACATAGTGAAATGATATAAAATTAATGATGGTGTCACTAACTAGGTCAACTAATAATGTAAGTTCCAGGATTGTGTTACTAGATATCAAGCACCTGTTCCTTGTTTAAAAGTCTTTAAAAACCAGAATGCAGAATATCTTTAATTTGGTAAAAGGTATCTGTCATAGCTCCACAGAGAAGCACTAGAGGCAAAATGAAGCAAATACTGTTACTACCATTATTTATCATGATTCTGAAAATCCAGAATCACAGGAATGAATATATAAGTGCATTTCCATGGACCTACCCTTTACTATGTTGTTTCTTCAAAAAGTCATCTTTTTAAATTGTGTACTTACATTTTTTGATTTATTAAATCTTGCTGGGCTTCCATATATGTGAATTTTTAAGAATTCATCATGTTTCTGGAGTCCAGCTTATTTTAATAGCTGTTTGGTTTTTTTTAGATTTTTTTTTGTTTGAGGTACTGCTTCCTTTACAGTGTTCTCAGGGATTTTAACAAGGGCAAAGATGGTTGCAAGAGTCCGAAAATGTACCATAGGACAGCATTGTTTCAGAGTCCTTGGATTTTCCTGAGTTCTTAAAAAGGCCTCTTCACAAGCCTGGGTCCAGTAAACAGCTTGAGAGTGAGAGAAGCTGGCTTGGAAATGCAGACCTGACACCAGCATCAAACAATATAAAGAGTAGACTGAGGCCAGGAGTGGGAAAACACTGGCAATTAAGTTGCACTGCAGAGTTTGTACCATCAGTTTCAAATACCCAGTTTTCTGATTTTTCTGAAAAAAAAAAAAACATCTGCATTAAAAACCTTAAAGAGTGAAATATAAATTTATTCTAGGGATAATGAAATTCAGAACTAAGTAGTATTAAATTCAATGAAAAACTCTGACACTTGAGTATGATTAGATTTAGATTGTTATACAGAAGGGTTTTTCTCAACCATAACACAAATAACAGAAAATTCTTTACAGTGAAGCACTATCCTGGCACTGTAGGATTTTGAGACATCCTTATCTTCAGATGCCAGCAGGAGCCTGCTAATAAGTACAATAAAAAATGCTGCTGACCGTTACTAAAATTACTCCCAAAAGTCAATATTCTTTATCTTTCAGAGATATTGTGTGGATGTCATATATATCTTATAAAATTGTATAGCATACTTGCATAGTGTCTTGGCAAGTTAAGTTGTGATACCCAAAATGATAATATATGGTTCATGTGCAATAACATAATTTTTAGAGAAAGCATACATGAATCAATGAGCCATCACAGAATATTTTAAAGCACTCATAGAGAATATCAAAAAGAACCTGATAGTATTTCACAGAAGTGCTTAAAACGCTGGATTCAAAATGGGTCAAAACGTTTATAATTGACACATCATTGGGAAGTAAACAGGTGCTTCTGAAATGCTTGAAGAAAAGGAGAAAAGTTCTTTTAAATAGTGTAAACATCTGTCACAATTGTTCTGTAGACTCTTAATCTAAGGGTAAGCTCACCAACAACTCCTGATTAGTAGAGTCCAAATTAATGAGGTTTTACTGTATCAAAATTGGATTTTTAAAATTCAAAGAGATAGCAATAATAACACTCTACTGTGGTGTGACTTTCTTCTCTCATCTCTCTTCTGTTGCACTGACCTTAGCCTGTGCATGCACACCACCACCAGCTGCCACCACCTCATCACCATCATCATCTTAGAAATGGAATACTGTTGATCCATATTATCCTTTACATCTTTTCTTTACTACATTTCCTCTACCTTGGAACATAAGAAAAATATTCCCTAGTAACTTGCACAATGATAGGAACCATGACTCTGAGCCTCAGTTACCATTAAAATTGCATTATATCTGGCAGCAGAAGATAAGGCTTGCAAAGCACAGAATCAACAAGTTGATTTGTATCTCCCTATGACACTGTATAAAAACGTAAATCCTTTCTAGTGTTCCAGAGAAAATGGATTTTTCTTTCTTACCAGTGGGAAAGAGAAGCATTTGTTTCCCTGGTTCTGGAAATAACAAGAGTGCAATAATCCCTACCATGAAATCACCCACTGGCCCCAGGGTTTGGAGGGAGGCATGACTGGGTTAGCATTTATTTTATGCCCTCTGAAGCAGTGTTACTGACTTGGTTTTCTAGACCTAATGAGCCTCAGACTTACTACCCTAGTCACCATTACAGTCATTGACTGCAATGTCTTTGGTAAGTGATTCTTAAGCAAATAAATTAAAATTCAGGTCTATATTACTCAAAGCTTTTGAAGAAACTTATGGGATAAAATTTACTGTTGGAATCCCTTTTTTAGTGACCTACATACCCAGTTTTAAAGATACTATCTGTCCATAATCCATATTAAGGGATCACCATGACTTTAAGAGAAAAAGGAATAAGATTAGGTCTAGGATTGGTTGAAGATTAAGACAGGTTATTCAAGAAACCTGACTCTAAAATGTCAGACAGAAGGGGGAAATGAGTTTAGTAAAGCAAACAAGGATTCCTCTCTTTTGCCTAGGCTCTCTGGCACAACTCAGAAGGACATCTGTGTGATTTCAGCTAGCCTTGTCATTAAACTGACCACATTGGTTCAGAGAGGGCAATGCCCATAGGTGTCAGGACACTCCTATCAAGTCTTGCTCTTTGCATAGAACAAGCTTCTTCCTCTCTGCCTCTCTTACCTAGTTTTAGTTTTAGCTGGGTATTGTTGCACATTCACACAGCCCCAGGACCAGGAGTACTTGTTACATATTTAGATTGGACAATATCTCTGATACGTACCACTCAAAGAAGCATGCCAGCACAACAACAGATTTAGTGTTAGCAAATAACATTCTTAAATGGAAGAAATTCAAATAGGTTAAGATCTGACTTAGGGAAGAAAAAGGAACCAACTTAGTGCAAAGAAGTTGGGATGAGGAAGGATATGAGAGCCAGGGCGACATGGAGGAAACTTTGCTGAAGGTTCGGAAGCATAAATACATATGTACATAGAGTGATTCTCAATCTTGGTGTATGCTTGGCCAGGCAGAAGAATCACCTGGGGAGATGTAAAAATTCCCAGTTACATCAAAATCCCTCCCAGTGACTAAACACATACAAGTAAATTTGAAAACCTTAAAGTTGGCCCAAATGTCTAAAGTTGACAAATTTTTGCTTTGAGGCCACTTAAGGACAGTATGTTCATGCAACTTGGCTGTTGTCTCAGCTCAATTTCTGAGTGGTCTGAGAAGGCAAGGTAAGATACAGTGTGGACTGGGTTAGTGTTTATTCCGTGTCTTTCACAGGACAAAATATTTCTGCTCAGGCAGTGCCTATTAACTCTTAAGAACTCTTCATGATATTTTCCTATGTGATTTTGCCATGAATTACTCTAATTCAAACTTGTATGCTTTCCATTGTCTCACACATCTGATTCACTGGATCATTAATTGCAACAGCATAATCACACCAACTGGACAACTAATTCTCAATATTTAGACAGTGGGAATTTTCAAAAGTCATTTACTAAGTCAGGGACAAGTTGGTTGTTATTTTGCAGGTGGCATGGGTACTAGGTGTTCTGCTGCAGATTTCTTTTATTTGACTTGATCTTAGCAGAGAGGGATAACAACTCTCCTTTTTCATTACTATCTTAACGAAAAGCTTCCTGGGCCATTGAATTGAGTTTCTTATTTGATGGACAAATGTTTAAAGAGAAAGGAGAGCCTGTAAATTTGCTGTCACCGTCCAATGCCCTGAGAGCTGTTTACTGCTTCCACAGGAGAGAGTCCAGCCTGTCAGAGGCAGTGGCACCTAATGAGAAAACACCCAGTTATCTCTTCTCATACTGCCTCTCTTCTGGTATTGGCTCACTCTTCTCAACTGCAAAGCCAGAAAATGAACTAGGTGGTGGTTTTGGAAATTGTACACAGAATCAGAACCTCTAATAACATATAATTTTTAGTACTTAGCTATGTGATGTTTTCTCCTAGGAAATAAGAAACAGATGACATCATTGATGTATCTTTCTTTCATCTTCAGAATTTTTGCATCTTTTCAGAAAATGACAAATTACTATTTTTCTGTTGCACTCCGCAATTGTGACTATACTTAACAAAGTTCTTGTAGTATGTAGAGATACCAATAAAATTGTATATGTTTGTACATAGATGCTCTCTTATGTCATAATCTCATGTACTGATAGTAATTTTTGTCAACACTAAATATGGGCAGAGGTTGAGACCCTCGATCTCATAGTTCACTCTGAACTATGGTTTTGCAAAGTATAGTTTTTTTAAAGGGAAGGGGTGGGAGAGCACTTAGAACATAGTTATTTAAACTTAAGAAAAAGAAGTAGATGCAAATTTCAATAAGGTACAAATTTTACTAGATTTTATTAATCCAAAGGGTAATAATAGCCATTGATAATTTTTAACAAAGTAGGGAGATGGTAAACTTTTTACTGGAGGACTAATTTTTTTTTTATTTCAGTTGAGAGGAAAAGAAAGCTAAATAGAGCTCCCATCCACTAGTTCACTCCTTTAAGTGCCCCAAATGGCTGGGGCCCAGAACTCAGCCCAGGTCTCCCATGTGGGAGACAGACTCACAATTACTTCAGCCATCACTGCTGCCTCCTTGATCAGCATGAGCAGGAAGCTGGAGTCAGGATCCGGAGCCAGGTAATCAAATCCGGGGGCTCTGATAGGGGGTGCATGCATGTTAACTCTCCTCGCCCCCTTCCCTTTTTGAAGACAACTTCAGAAGATGAAGTACACCTTTGGTAAAGTACAAAAACAAACTTGGTAACAGTGCAGCATAAGAAACTAAGGTAGAATAAGACAGCCCTACACATGCAACATGCAGTCCTTATTCCCTGGTTGTTTTCAGTTCCAGCTTTAATCATTGGTCAAGCACAGCAACTGTTGTTTTTTTTTTTTAATTGTTATTAACATTGTATTATGTGATACAGTTTTATAGGTACTGGGGATTCCCCCCACCCCTCCCCCCATAGTGGATTCCTCCATCTTGCTGCATAACCACAGTTCAAGTTCAGTTATTATGGCCTTAGTCTACCACCTAGAAGCCATAAGGAACTTTGCTACCCAGGGGTCTCCAGGATGTGCTCCAGAGCTGGCCTGGGCAGAGCTAATTGCTGTTAACTTGCTAACATTGTTTCCACAAGCCTCAACTCCTCAGGTAGTTTTTCCTTTTGGTTTTTGTTTCACCTACAAATTGGGGGGCAAATTGGGGGGGCCCACTAACCAACCCTAAGCTAAAAATGTTTTTTTTGTAAATATGAAAAGTACAAATGTAAAGGCAAAACCTCTACATGCCAGCCTTCCTTTTAGAATTTTTTCAAAGGGATCCACTGAATCCCATCTTTGAATTACAATTGCATGGGCTTCTCACTTCTGCACTCAATATTGAAAATACCTGTTTGACTTGCTTCCTCCCTCCCTTTATCCTTCTCTCCCTCCCTCCCTGTACTTCCAGTATTCCCCTTCTTCCTCCCCCCACCACTTCTTTTCTTTGATCCAAAAGTCAACACTTCAGACCCATACCACCTACCCTTGTGTTGGGGAAAGGACAGCCCTCAGGGGGATGCAGTTGGAGGTAGCAGTGTCAGGGGTGTGGCTATGGGAGCCAGGTGGAGAATGAAGAGAAAGTACAATTAAAAGGGAAAATTAGAACCTATTTCTCTTTTACATTTGGACTGTACTATTGCACAGCAAAGTGGCTGAGTTTAGTAACAATGTATTGTATGTTACAGTATAGCTAAAAGAGATGGATTTCCAGTGTTCTCACCACAAAGCACTGATAAATATTTGAGGTAATGTATATGCTAATTACACTGATTTGATCATTCTACAGTGTATACATGTATCAAAACTTCCCATTGTATACCATAAATATATATAATTATTGTCAATTAAAAATAAAACATTTTAAGAGGGAAAGTTAGAATAAACCCTGAAGTATTGATTAGAGTTGGAACTATCAAAGTATGTTACACACGCACATAAAACAGGATGCTTCAAAAAGTTCAGAAAATAGATTTTTAAGTTCATTGTGGCACAAAAAGACTTTGAAACTCTTGCACATACAAGTTTCATAAAGTTAGAGGGAATGCACATTATGAGAAAACTGGGCAGACTTAGCTTCACTGTGGAGAGACCCCAGTTTCATATCAGAATGGCTGGGTTAGAGTTCTGGCTGCAGCTCCCAATTCTAGCTGCTTACTAATGCATATGAGGGATGGCAGCAGGTCCTGGCCACCCTCCTGGGAGATCTGGATTCATTCCTAGCTCCTGCCATTAACCTGCAGGCCAGGAGCTGGTATCGGTGGATTACGAGGTTTCTCTCTGCTTGCTCATTGGCTATCTCAAAAAGATAATGACAGTGGGGGGGAGGTCCTGGAAGGCGGGGATTGGAATTAAAACCCATCTGTATTATCATGCATGGATTTCTAAAATTGTTGTACCAAATCTGATTTCTTCTAACCCTCACCTTCCATGAACTTTCTGAGATATTCTACATCACATACAAGTTGTGGGAGGCAAGGGCTATTTTGAATCATGGAAAATACCTGACTTTGATTTCTTCACAAACTTTTTGAAGTATCCTATGTGTGTTTGTCTATTTACAGATGCCCAGACTCAGATGTAACTGAGTTTTTCATACAGGTATATGTGATGTGGAGAGAGGTTGTGTTGCACAAATGTATGTCCTTACTGTACACCGAGTGCATGGAGCCGCCCTCCAGGAGCAATGGGTACACACTTTGTGCTTAGATTCTGATTGCTAAGTATTGTTTTCTGCTGAGAGGAAATACAACTCCAGGGAGCAGTAGCTGATTTCCAGACTGAACATTTTTGTCCAAGAAAAGGTTTTTAGAGAATGATTTTTTGTTGAAGGTCACAGAAGACGGCCCGAAAGGACCTGCCCAAATATGGCTACAGCAGGGATAATCTGAGCATCAAAGATAATGACAGTGACTGAATAAAACAGGTGCTGAAGAGTCCACATTGATGCATGGAAAGGAGAAAGCTCTTCCTGACAGAGCACCAACCAGTAAATGTACATGAAGCTTACAACCCACCAGTTTCCAACCATTGCAGTAATGATTTGTGCACTGAATATCAATGGATCCTAAAACTAGTAAGGTCAAGTGTGATGGAAAAATGACATTTACATACTCTCAAATTATTCTCACAAAATATACTTGTGAATCATAAACACAAAATGTCATATATATGTCTATGTCAAATAGAAAATGCAGAATTATTTAAGTGATCAAAGTTATTACATTTAGTCAATGTCAGGAGCAGTGCCACTGAAATATTCCTGCAAACATGCACAGTAAGACCAGGTCGCCAGTTCCCTGATGGCTAGTGATGCTGAGCATCGTCATTTGTTGATCACGTGTAGCCCATCCTCCGATTAACACCTGTTCATGTCTTTTGCCAATTTAACTAGATTGTTTTGTTGCTGAGATTCTTGAGCTCTTTATAGATCCTGGATATTAATCATTTACCAATTCCATGGTTTGCAAATATTTTTTTTTTCCATTCTGTCAGTTACCTAAACACTTCATTGAAGGTTTCTTTGTACTGCAGAAGCTGCTTAGTTTGATGCAGTTCAATGTCAAGTTTTGTCTTTGTTGGTTAAGCTTTTGTTGTCTTTTCCAAGTCTTTAATTTTGCCAATGTCTTAACAGTTTTCCCAATGTTCTCTTCTAGCAACTTGATGGCATCGGGTCATAAATTTAGATAACTGATCCATTTTGAGTGCATGTTTGTTTGTTTATGGTATAAAAGGTCTAGTTTATATTGCTACACATGTAGATCCAATTTTCCCAACAGCTTATTTTAAAGATACTGTCCTTTCTCTAAAAAACTGGGTTTACCTTATTTATCAAAGACTAGTTGATTGTAATTGTGTGGATTAATTTCTTGGATTTCCATTCATTTCACTGGTCTACACATCTATTTTTATGCCAGTGCCAGGCTTTTCCATTTTCACTGCCCTGCAGTATGACGTGAAGGCTGGTATTGTGATACATCCAGCTTTATTTTTGTTGTTTAGGATTGTCTTAGCTATCCAAGGTCATTTATGTTTCCATATTAAGTTTTGGCATTTTCTCTTTGAGGAGAATATTGGTATTTTGAACCTGTAAATTACCTTTATTAATATGGACATTTTGATATTCTTGCAATCCACAAACATGAAAGATTTGTTTGTCTTTTTCTTTTGTGATTTTCATTTTAGAGATCCTTCAAATCTTAGTTACATTAATTCCAAAGTAGTTTTTTTTTTAACTATAGCTATTATGAAAGGCGCTGCTCTTACAAGTACTTTCTTAACCATGGCATTATCCATGTATTATAAGTGTTATTAATTCCTAAGTGTTGATTTCACAATCTGCAACTGTACCAAACTCTTAAGAATTCCAAGTCTCTTAGTGGAGACTTTTGAGCCTCCCATATATAAAGCTTATCCAAGCAATGACTTGACTTCCTCATTTCCAACTTGGATTCCTTTGATTTTTCTTGCCTAATGGCTCTAGCTATAACTTCCAACTATACCTAAAAGCAGCGGCGAAAGTGATTATCCCTGTCTGTCTGGTTCCAGATCTTAGATGAAATGACTCCAACTTTTCCCCATTCAAGATGGTGCTGGTAAGTGGCATTTTCATATAGTGTTTGTGTTGAAGAATGTCCTTCTATACTCAACTTGCTTGAGGTTTTTATTATGAAAGGATGCACTTTATCGAATGCTTTCTCAGCTTCTGCTGATATAATCACAAGCTTTTTAATCCTTAAGTTTGTTAATGTGATATATCACATTTATAGATTTATTGTATTGAACCATTCGTGCCTAACAGGTCCCACTTGGTCCTAGTGAAATGATCTTTCTGATGGGTGGCTGGGATCAGTTAGCTAATATTTTGTTGAATCTACTTGCACTTTGTTCATCTGGGATATTGGTCTATAGCTCCCTTGTTTTTGAATTATGTGATACTGGCTTCATGGGATGAGTTTGAGAGGATTTCCTTCCTTTCATTTGTTTTGAATAGTTGAAAAATTGGAATTAGTTCTTCTTTAAAAGTATGGCAGAATTCTGCGGTGAGGTCACTCAGTCCTAGAGTTTTATTTTCTCTGAGACTCTTAATCACTGATTTCATTCCTTCTTGGCTATTGGACTACTTAGCTTTCCTGTGGCTTCCTGACTCCGTTTAAGTAGACTGTATATGTCTTGAGATCTATTTCTTTTAGGTTTTCCACTTTGTTACAGGTGTTGTAATTTCTGATGAATATCTCAGTGATATTTGTAGTAATATCTCCTCTTTCATCTCTGACGTACTGTCTCCTCCCTCCTTTTTGGGGGCTGGGGGGTTTTGTTTGCTCCCTAGCCTTTAGGGTTTCTGATGAGAAATCAGCTAGAATGCTCAACGGGTGTTTCTCTCATGCACGTGTAGAATTTCAGTTTCACTGTAATGTGTCGTGGTGAAGAGCTTACCTGACTACTTGTTAGAGGTGTTTTTGTGCTTCCCTTATTCGGATCTCCCTTTCTTCTTCCTGTTTCTTCACTGGATAGACCTTCTTATCCATTTACTATTTCCATGTTTGTATTTTTTTTAAAGATTTATTTATTTTTATTGCAAAGTCAGATATACAGAGGAGATACACAGAGAGGAGGAGAGACAGAGAGAAAGATCTTCCATCCAATGATTCACTCCCCAGGTGACTGCTACAGCCGGTGCTGCACTGGTCCAAAGCCAGGAGCTTCTTCTGGGTCTCCCACGCGGGTGCAGGGTCCCAAGGCTTTGGGCCAACCCTTTCTGCTTTCCCAGAATACAAGCAGGGAACTGGATGGGAAGCGGGGCTGCCGGGATTGGAACCTGCGACCATATGGGATCCTGGCACAATCAAGGCAAGGACTGTAGCTGCTAGGCCACTGCGCTGGGCCCGTTTTTGGGTATTCTTAAACTTATTTGGTTGCTTTATAGTATCTCACAAATTTCAAACAGTTTTTTTCTAATTTTTTCTTTTTTGGGGTCTGTTTTCAAGCAGGTGCCTTCTAGCTCAAATATTTTTTTTCTGCCTCAGTCTCTTGTTGAGACTTTGCACTGTATTTTCTACTTGACATACTGAACTCTTTATTTCTGGTATTTGATTGTTCTTCAGACTCTCTTTGTAGATTCTTTCACCATATCATGCATGTTTTTCTTTATCTCAATAATTTGTTTCTGTATGCTTTTGAGCAATCCTGTGATCATTTTTTCCCATTTGATTCTCAAGTTTTCCCACTGAGTTATCTTTGACTTCTCATTTTAATGCTGAAGAGTTGCTGTGTGCCTTAAGACCCAGACTTCAGTGTTTGAAGCCAGCAATACTTCAGGCCTCTCTCTGACTCGGTTGACATATCTCTTCTGACTTTTTGCTTTCTTTTCACAAGGACTCTATCCTGGGTTATGTGGATGGTTCCAATGTAACAATAAACACACTCAAGCTCTGATATAATCACTTCAACAAAGTCCCTCTTTCCAAGTAATGTAACAACAATTCATAGTTGCAGGGAGTATGGTGTGAACCTCTCGGAGACTAGAGGGCTGTGGTTATTCTGCCTAACAATGTAAATATGTAAATTACATATGAATTTTGGGTTTTCTTTGTTATACAATCATTCATGGTCATACCTTGAGGTAGCTGAAATTTGAATTGTGTTGGAGAACTCATGTAGACAGTTTCATCATAGTGCTGGAATTTGTGCATAACTGTATCATGCAAAGTAAGAAAAGATTGCCTGTTTTAAGTCCGAATGATAAGTCACAAAGGGTGGAAACAAAATGCATGTGACTACAAGTGCAAGCCAAGGCTGCAGGAAATGAAGTAGAAGTTAAGAACACACATGCATTTATCTTATTCTGGAGCGCAGAATATGGATAGTGCTATAGCCTTTTTAAAAAATTGTATATGGGAAAAATAAATCTGCACCTTTACTATCTTCTGCCCCCCAAAATTGTCAACTTTCAAATTCACCAATACCCAATCGCTAATATGATAATCAGTTAATAAAACTTTAGTAAACATTTCTATGTGCTCTGACAGTGAGTTATGCGATATAGAACCTAAGTTTGATATTGCTAGGCTGAGTACAATATTGAAACACTTGATGTAAAGCTTCTCAAATACAATTTATTTCAACAACAAAATGGTCATTTCTGCACCTCTGTTTTAGTTTACAAAGTATACTCTTTTCTTCCAGAGTATTCCCATCCAGCCACAAACACAAGAGGCATGATGGGATGTTTTTTAAATCTGGTAAGCGTAAAACCATCTGGTTTTAAACAAGACACCTTTTGAAAAGGCATAATACTTGAATATTCCAAATACATATATTGTATGAGTTGGAGAGAGAAACGGAATAACAAATTTTATGAAATTACATTCCTAGATTTCATCCATGCCCAGTCTTACAGAATTCATAATTAGTATTTTAAAATGGAATTGCCTACTACAGTAGAATTAAATTGGCACTTGAGGGGGGTAGAAATCACATCCAGGATCTAACCAGTGGTATAAATGAGCTTGTGCTCCAGTTGGGGTCTACATGAGTGCCGGAACACAACGCTGAAACTGCCCGAGAGCAGTTTTCTTCATGCTTGGTCCAGTTAGATGAGGATGCAAAGTGCTAAGTGCATGATTTCAAGCACACATTCTGGATCTGTTTAAAGGCACAATAAATTATAAAAGGTAAATTCATATTCTTGAAGAGAATAATTAAACATGGTATGTTTCCCACAAAGTTTTTGGCACAACACAGAACAGATCCTAATATACATTCTGAAACACAGTAACATTTCTATGAAGTGCATCCAGACCTGAGCGTTTGTTTTCAAGATGCAGGTGAAGCAGAAATGTTCTTTTTGGGTAGGAACGTGGGAGAGGACCTGAGCGAATCCGCACTCACACATCAAAGTCCTTCAGGTCTCCCCAGCTCGAACCTATTTTCACTTTCACTTTGAGTTTCACAGAAAGTTTTATGGCATTTTCCATTTCATTCTTGACGATCTGAGCTACCTATAAAATGGGATAAAATAAACGGGTTAACAAATTCTCTACCCAAAGATTGTTCCAGTGAGAAGGTGATGCTGAAAACACCAAAGTCAGGATGCTCAAATTGCTGTCTTCCCAGAGCCGTGGCTTCTGACACCTACATCTGGCATGCTCACAGCCTGGAAAACTTCAGTTAACACTCCAAATTCATATCCCTAGCTTCTCTCAAACAGAAACATCCGTTTCTCCATCAGGAACTTCTTAAAGAATGTGTATGGACAGCACTCTTAGTGCCTTCTTTCCCAGTTGAAACTTGACATTGACACAGCCATCCTGGGGCTAAGCCCCAGGCACAGGACAATAAGCTGTCAGCCCCGACTTGTCAAATGGACGTAACATACAAAAATACCTGAACAACATCATCTTCTGCCACTTCATACAGGAGTTCATCATGGAGCTGAAGGATGAAGAAGCCTCCTCGGATAGGACAGAACATCCCAGGCAGCGATCTCTTGGGTAGCAGTCCTAGCCCGGGGAAATGGGAGACAGCTGATGAGCGCAGCACTGTGCTAGAGGCCAAGATTTTGTTTTAGCTTTAAGAGATTTAAAAAAAAAATAAATAAAACCCTTGCCAACTCAAATCCTATCAACTTCCTTAGGAAAGGAATCCAACAAGAAGTCAGTCAGTGGGTGTGAATTCTAAACTAACTGCTCATTTCCTTTCTCCTTGTGCCACCCTACCATCACCCAGCTCCTGCTGCAGAAGAATGAAGCAGCATCATTAGGCGGTGTTTTGTTAGGTGGACATTCCTTGGAATCTCTTGATAAGCATCATCAAAAGGCAGAATCAGTACTTCTCAATTGCATGATACACTCAAGCAGTTCTAAAACTAGAGTCCAAACATGGATTTGAGTGTATGTGAAATGTTTGGAACTGTAATAAAAGCCTGTTTCTCCACTTTTTCCTTTGGGAAAGATCCATATTTTTCAGAGGATTCTCAAAACAGGCTAGTGGCTAAATCCTTGCCTTGCAACGGGATTCCATATGGGTGCTGGCTTGTATCCCAGCTACTCCACTTCCCATTCAGCTCCCTGGGAAAAGCAGTAGCGGATAGCCCAAAGCCTTAGGTCCCTGAACCCAAATGGGAAGCCTAGAAGATGTTCCTGGCTTCGGATCGGCTCAGCCCCAGCAATCGCAGCCACTTGAAGAGTGAACCAGCGCACGAAGGACCTTCCTGTATCCCCTTCTCTGTGTATCTGCCCTTTCAATAAAAATAAATCTTTTGGGAACAAAAAAAAGAACCTATGATTCGAATATGATGAAAACTCTCTGCATTAGACTTAGCTACATTTCCTCCCTAGCAGATCCTGCAGGTGCAGACTGTGCTTCACATGATACCTTCAGAGTAACTATTTGTTCCTTTCTGCCACCCAAATGTCCAATCCATTCTTTGATTTATACCCTCAGTATCTTGATGCTGCCACTTTCTCCAGCAAAGGTTTGAACAGAGGTAGCTCTCACAGGGTGAGGGAACAAAGGCAGCTGCCCCAGGCAAGCTGCTTCCCACTCTGGGCTGCACAATGTGCCCCACTAAGCCCACATCACCAACTTGCTGGATATTCCAGCTTCTCTCCTCTTGGAATTCCTTTCCTTCACCCTCCTGATCTCCCTGGGTTACCTGGCTTCTGACCTAGAATGCCACGATGCCCTTATTCCCGGTATGTGCTACCTTTTTAGATAACCTCCCTTTCATCCCACTGATAGACTGCTACCTTTAATTCTTCCACTCACTGTTTGAGGCTGGTATCACCCAGAGACTCCTTTTGACACTTGACTCCTGCTATAAAGAGCTGCATAACTACTTCAGTCAACTGTCATATCTTCTGTTCTTAGTTGATTTTAAACCTAAATACATGTTGATAACTTTTGCTTCTAAATCCCCTGAGCATATATAGCACAGGGTTGTTTTGCAAGTGGGTACAGCTCTCAGCAAATGTATGTACACACATACACACATTCCCTTCCACAACTTCATTCTGAATAGGATTAAAGATAATCCTCATTTAATAAGTAAAACTATTGTATCTCTGTAAATATACACT
>NW_024466925.1:0-3771 GCF_017591425.1 Ochotona curzoniae
CACTCACGTGAGATGCTGGTGTAGTAGGTAGAAGCTGGACTGTGGAGAGCGGAGCTGCGCCTCAAAGATGGCACTTGTTGACCATTGCTTCGTGGCACAAAGGTGGTAAACAGGTTTTGGGAAGTTACTGAGGATTGGGCTGAGCACGCAGGGAAGCTATGTGACCTAAGTCATGATTGGTGTGCTTACCACATGATGTGAGGAACTGTGTATGGATTGGTTTGTGTAATGTAAAAAGGTCTGGGTGAAAAATAGTTAATGAGGAGATTCCACCAGGCGCGCTTCAAGGCTAGAGCTAGAGCTAGAGCTATCGCTATCACTTCAAGGCTATTGCTAGCTAGCACTAGGCTGCTTTTGCTTTACTGTAATAAATCTTACAAGTGCTGTAACTGCTTTCACTTTGCCACAACGCTTGAAGTCTTACCCAATAAACTTTTTTAAGAATCTTTACTGCATCGGGGTCTTGCTCGCGGGACGAGGGACCCCGATATTTGGTGCCGTGACTCGGATAGAAGATATTTGGTGCCGTGACTTGGTGGAAGATATTTGGTGCCGTGACTCCTTGACTTGAGAGAATTTGCATCATAATAGGTAAGTAAATTTAGATAAGAAGCTGGGCAGCATTCGCCCAGGAAGAAGCTGGGATTAATACCCAGGAAGCCGCAACAGCGGAGGGCCCATTTAAACTGAGGTCTTGCTTACCTCAGGGAGCCGCTAATTGCAGCGGGGACGTGCACGTCAGGTTCGCCAGGGTTACAGGTTGGCGACAATCCAGGTTCCCGGTAAAGGGACGAGTCAAGTTCCCGGTAAAGGGACAAGCCTAAGTCTGCAGTGCTGAGCAATATGGGGAACTTGGCTTCCTCGGCACGTATGCAGAACTTATTACAGAAACTGCTACAAAAGCATGGAACGCCGGTAAAGGCGGGGACGGTACTTTCATTTCTGCAAACAGTGCAGCGGCATGCCCCTTGGTTCAAGTTTGCCTGGCCACCTGCACTGTCTCCTCGAGGCTCTTTGTTGCCTAGTGCGCCACCTTGGCCACAATCAGGAACTCAGCAGACGACTGAGGCTTCGCCTTGTTGTGGCAAGGTGGGCCTTTGGTCTGGGTATATTTACCTATGCAGCCCTCTAAAGTTTTAGCTACTTTTCCAGAATTAATGGATCAGGTAATTCTTAAAGCAGTAGAATGAGCTCGCGAGCAGTAATGACTGATAATCAGATTTTTCCTGTTGCAATTGCTACATCTTCTCCTTAGCCTGCAGAATTGGCTGCTGTTGCTTTAACTTTAAAATTAGTGCCTAACTCTTTGAATATTCTCTCAGACAATCTGACTAGCCAAAAGAATGGCCTCTAAAGCAGTCTAACCAGACCCTGTGAGGCCTTGGAGTAACTAACTAGCCACAACAAAGTGCCTCTGTTATCTCCTGGGTGGACCGTGAAGGTCACAGAGGATTTTTTCAACCTTATGTTTGTGCCTTTCCCATGAGTTCTTTTTGCCTCTGCCCATACTGGAGAAAAAGTTCGGGATGTTATTTCCCATTGTCTGCAAGCCTTTGCTGCTTGGGGTGTTCCTCAATGTTATAAGACAGATAATGGGCCTGCATATGCAGCCAAAGCTTTTGCCACCTTTTGCACTGAATTTGGCATAAAGCATTCCACAGGCATACCTTACAATCCTACTGGTCAAGCCGTGGTAGAGCGTGCCCATTCGGTCCTTAAAACATTAATAAAACAAAAAGGGGGAATAGGGGCCTCCCTATATCCCTCTAGTCCTAAGCATCAGCTGGCTTTGGTGACTTATATTTTTAATTTCTTAATTTTGGATTTGGATGGCAGTTCTGCTGTCGAATGCCACACTGTTGGCACAGGCCCCTGCAAAGATTGGGTGATGTGGAAGGATGTTTTAACAAAACAATGGATGGGCCCGCATCCTGTCTTACGACGGACGCGAGGAGCGGTTTGTGTTTTTCCACAGGATTCAGACGGACCAGTGTGGGTGCCGGAACGTTTGAAGCCAGAGCAAGATGAACCTTTAGATGTGGTGAATGCTGACCGGGTTGATATTTCTTCAGATGATGGAGGCTTGGAACTCTGGGTTCTCAATGACTAAGTCTATTACAGCCAAGCATGTTGTCTGGAAGTGGGGATGGGTGAACTCTACCCACAGTTGAACCCAGGACAGCTTCACTTGTGCCGCAAATCAAGTCTACTTTCTCCACATCAATGCCTACTGTGATCCCTCATCAACAAACTCTTGGTTGGACCACGTGCTCTATGCAAAACATCTATGCGCTAATACAAAAAGAGAATGCCCAGCGGCTGCTGATGCAAGGATATGCGGACATGTGGCGTGTTATGTTACAAATATCTGAGGATGCTTGGATTGCTAAGACACACTCTCCTGCTAATTGTACCCCAACTTGGTGTTATGGCATGGTAGTGTATTATGTTCCCCAAGTTACCAAAGTGTTGTGTTCCTTTCATGTGTTACCTGTATTAATTGATTCTAATTTTCTGAGGCCTCAAATTGATGGAACCCATATTGATGAACATAATGTTACTTATCAATTGCAAGATTGTGTCCCTACTGATAGAGGTTCAGTGTAATGGTGTAATGGTCTTGTTCATGCTGTGGAACCTTGTTTACTTACTCATGCTATCAATGTATGTCATTTTACTGTGTTTCCAGTTGCTAATTATTCAGTGCTGTATGAGATTGAATCTCAGCATGATTTAATTCGTATGGAATTGCCCTCTCCATTTGTTGGATGCATAGAACACCTTGAGGTTCTTTTTTGGTTTGATGAAATGTTCTTTTTATTCTGGTATTGTTACTCATTTTTAATTGCTACCTTTATTGTGCCTCACGTAAGCAGCTTCAGCAACAACAGATCATGGCTCAAGCTGTGTTTGCTCTCCACAAGCGTGATTCCTCAGGTACCTGGCTTAATATGCTGGACCGGTAGCCAGAGACGGGTAAGTATCTGATACAGCTTTACCGACCTAAGACAGGCGCCACGCCTTTAGCCACGTGGTTAGCCCATGACGGGTAAGGAAAGTCTGGATTCGGAACACCTAAGACAGGCACGGTCCCTTATTTTAATAAAACAAAAAGGGGGAGCTGTGGAGAGCGGAGCTGCGCCTCAAAGATGGCACTTGTTGACCATTGCTTCGTGGCACAAAGGTGGTAAACAGGTTTTGGGAAGTTACTGAGGATTGGGCTGAGCACGCAGGGAAGCTACGTGACCTAAGTCATGATTGGTGTGCTTACCACATGATGTGAGGAACTGTGTATGGATTGGTTTGTGTAATGTAAAAAGGTCTGGGTGAAAAATAGTTAATGAGGAGATTCTCCCAGGCGTGCTTCAAGGCTAGAGCTAGAGCTATCGCTATCACTTCAAGGCTATTGCTAGCTAGCACTAGGCTGCTTTTGCTTTACTGTAATAAATCTTACAAGTGCTGTAACTGCTTTCACTTTGCCACAACGCTTGAAGTCTTATCCAATAAACTTTTTTAAGAATCTTTACTGCATCGGGGTCTTGCTCGCGGGACGAGGGACCCCGATACTGGACCTTCGCCACAGTGCTGGTCCACAAAGAAAACTGTTAAAGACAAAAACTACTTAATCCAATGCCTCCCAGTAGAGACTATCAGTCAGGTTTAAGTAAATGAAATTATATAAGCTTTATTGGGTAAAATTACAAGCTTCATTGGGTAAAATTATATATAAAGGACCTGGAAAATCAGTTTAATATAGAAGACACAAAATCT